>NW_024572397.1:0-11792 GCF_018153835.1 Drosophila eugracilis
GCCTGCCGCCTGTCAGTCTGCCGCCTGTCAGCTCCGCCGCCTACCGCCTGTCAGTTCGCCGCCCGTCAGTCTGTCAGTCTTTCAGCCCGTCGCCCGCGCTCCGTCGCCCGCCGCCTGTCAGCCTGCCGCCTGCCGCCCGTCAGCCTGCCGTTGCCCGTCGCCTGCCGCCTGCCGCCTGCCGCCTGCCGCCCGTCGCCTGCTCGTCGCCTGTTGCCTGTTGCCTGGTTGCCTGTTGCCTGTTGCCTGTTGCCTGTTGCCTGTTGCCTGTTGCCTGTTGCCTTTGCTCTGTTGCCTTTGCCTGTTGCCTTGTTGCTGTCAGCCTGTTGTTTGCCAGTTTGTTGTTTGTTGCTCTGTTGTTTGTTGTTTGTTGGGTTTGTTGCCTAAGGTTGCTTGTTGTTTGTTGTTTGTTGTTTGTTGCCTGTTAATAAATTTGTCAGTTTGGTTGTTTGTTGCCTGTTGCCTGGTTAGTTGTTGCTTGTTGCCTGTTGCCTGTTGCTCTGTTGCCTGCTAGTTTGTTGCTGTTTGTTGTTTGTTGTTTGTTGTTTGTTGTTTGTTGTTTGTTGTTTGTTAGTTTGTTGTTTGTTGTTTGTTGTTTGTTAGTTTGTTGCCTGTTGCCTGCCGCCTGTCAGCTCCTGTTGCCTTGCCTGCCGCCTGCCGCCTGTTGCCTGTTGCCAGCCTGCCGCTTGTCGCCTGCCGCCTTGCCGCCTGTTGCCTGCCTGCCCGCCTGCTGCCCGTCTGCCCTGCCGCCTAGCCGTCTGTTGCCTCGTCAGCCTGCCTTGCCTGCTGCCTGGCGCTTGCCGCCTGCTGCCTGTTGCCTGTCGCCTTGCCGCCTGTTGCCTGTTGCCTGTTTGCCTGTTGCCTGCTGCCTGTTTTGTCTGGGTCAGCCTGATGCCTGAGCCTGGCTGCCTGCCGCCTGGTTGCCTGCCGCCTGCTGCTGTTGCCTGGTTGCCTGCCACCCTGTTTGCCTTGCCTGTTGCCTGTTCCTCTTGTTGCCTGTTGCCTGTTTTGCCTGTTGCCTGTTGCCTGTTGCCTGCTGCCTGTTGTCTGTTGGCCTGTCTGCCGCCTTCAGGTTGCCTGCCTTGCCTGTTGCCTGTTGCCTGTTGCCTGCTTGCTTCCTGCTTGGTTGTCTGGCTTGTTTCTTGTTTTTGCTTGTTGCCTGTTGCCTGTTTGCCTGTTGCCTGTTGCTTGTTTTTTGTTTGCTTGCTTGTTGCTTGTTGTGCTTGTTGCTTAGCTGCTTGTTGTTTGCTTGTTGCCTGCGGCCTGCTGCTTGCTGCCTGTTGCTTTTGCCTTTGCTTGTTGCCTGTTGCCTGTTGCCTGTTGCCTGTCAGCTTGTTGCCTGTTGCCTGTTGCCTGTTGCCTGTTGCCTGCTGCCTGTTGCAGCCGCCTGTTGCCTGCCTGCCTGTTGCCTGTTGCCTAGCTGCCTGTTGCCTGTTGCCTGTTGCCTGTTGCCTGTTGCCTGTTGCCTGTTGCCCTGTTGCCTGTTGCCTGTTGCCTGTTGCCTGTTGCCTGTTGTTTCTGTTGCCCGTTGCTCTGTTGCCTGTTGCCTGTTCGCCTGTTGCCTGTTGGCTTCTTGCTGTTTGCTGTTCGCCGCTTGTTGCTCTGTTCGCCTGTTGCCTGTTGCTTGTTGCTTGTGGTTGGTTTGTTGCTTGTTGCTTGTTGCTTGTTGCCTGTTGGCTGCCTGTTGCCTGTTGCCTGTTGGTTGTTGTTTGTTGCCTGTCTGCCTGTTGCCTGCTGCTTGTTGCCTGCCGCCTGTCCGCCTGCCGCCCGCCGCCTGCTGCCCGCTGCCTGCCGCCTGCTGCCTGCCGCCTGCCGCCCGTTGCCCCCGTGTTGCCTGCCTGAGCCTGTTGTCGTTGCCTGCCGCCTGCCGTTGGGTCAGCCTGCCGCCCGCCGCCTGCCCGCCGCCTGCCGCCTGCTCGCCTGGCCGCCCGCCGCCCGCCGCCCGTCGCCTGCCGCCTGCCGCCTGCCGCCTGCCCGTCGCCCGTTGCCTGTTGCCTGCCGCCCTGCTGCCCGTTGCCCGCCTGTTGCCTGTCGCTCTGCCGCCCGCTTGCCGCCTGTTGCCTGTTGCCTGCTGCCTGCTGCCCTGTTGTCTGTCAGCCTGTTGCCTGCCGCCGTGTTGCCTGTTGCCTGTTGCCTGCCGTCTGTTGCCTGTTGCCTGTTGCCTGTTGCCTTGCCTGCTGTCTGCCGCCTGTTTGCCTGCCGCCTGCTCCTGTTGCCTGCCGCCTGTTGCCTGTTGCCTGTTGCCTGTTGCCTGCCTGCTTGCCGTCTGTTGCCTGTGCGCCTGCCGCCTGTTGCCTGTTGCCTGTTGCCTGCTGTTGCCTGTTGCCTGTTGCCTGTCAGCCTGTCCTGTCGTCTGTTCGTCCGCCAGCCCGCCGCCCGGCCGCTCGCCGCCTGTCTGCCCGTCAGCCCGTTGCCTGCCGGGGCCTGCCGCCTGTAGCCCGTTGCCGGTTGCCTGCTGCCTGTCGCCTGCCGCCTGCCTTGCTGCCTGTTGCCTGTTGCCTGCTGCCTGCCGCCTCTGCCGCCTGCCGCCTGCCGCCTGTCAGCCCGCCGCCTGCCTGCCTGCCGCCTGGTCAGCCTGCCGCCTGCCGCCTCCGCCGCCTGCCGCCTGCCGCCTGTGCTCGCCTGTTGCCTGCTGCCTGCTGCCTGTTGCCTGCTGCCTTCGCCTGTTGCCTGTTGCCTGTTGCCTGTTGCCTGTGCCTGCTGCCTGTTGCCTGCCGCCTGTTGCCTGTTGCCTGTTGCCTGTTGCCTGTTGCCTGTTGCCTGTTGTTGCCAGTTGTTGCCTGTTGCCTGCTTCTGCCTTGCCTGTTACTGCCTGCCGCCTGTTGCCTGTTGCCTGTTGCCTGCTGCCTGTTGCCTGTTGCTCTGTTGCCTGTTGCCTGCTGCCTGTTGCCTGTTGCCTGCTCTGTTTGTTGCCTGTTGCCTGTTGCTCTTTGTTGTTTGTTGCTTGTTGTTTGTTGCCTGTTGCCTGTTGCCTGTTGCCTGTTGTTTGTTGCTCTGTTGCTTGTTGCTTGTTGTTTGTTGTTTGTTGCTTGTTGGTTTGTTGTTTGTTGCTTCTGTTTGTTGCTTGTTGTTTGTTGCTTGTTGCTTGTTGCCTGTTGCCTGCTGCCTGTTGCCTGTAGCCTGCCGCCTGCTCGCCTGTTGCCTGCCGCCTGTTGCCTGTTGCCTGCTGCCTGTTGCCTGTTGCCTTTGCCCTGTTGCCTGCCGCCTGCTTGCCTGTTGCCTGTTGCCTGTTGCCTGTTGCCTGTTCTGCTTGCCTGTTGCCTGTTGCCTTTGCCTGTTGCCTGCTCGCCTGTTGCCTGGTTGCTTGCTGCCCTTTGTTGCCTGTTGCCTGTTGCCTTGTTGCCTGTTGCCTGTCTGTTTGTTGCCTGTTGTCTGTTGCCTGTTGCCTGTTGCCTGTTGCCTGTTGTTTGTTGCCTTTGTTAGTTTGTTGCCTGTTGCCTGGTTGCCTGTTGCCTGTTGTTTGTTGCGTTTGTTAAGTTTGTTGCCTGTTGTTTGCCTAGCTTTGTTGCCTGTTGCCTGTTGCCTGTTGTTTGTTGCCTGTTTGTTGTTTGCCGCCTCTGTTGCTTGTTGCCTGTTGCCTGTTGGCTGTTGCCTGGTTGTTGTTGCCTGTTGCTTGTTGCTGCCGCCTGTTGCCTGTTGCCTGTCCCGCCGCCTGCTGCCCGTCCGCCCGTCGCCCGCCTGCCGCCTGCCGCCTGCCGCCTGCCGCCCGTGGCTGTTGCCGCCTGCCGTTTGCTGCCTGTGCCGCCTGCCGCTGCCTGCCTGTTGCCTGCTGCCTGCCGCCTGCTGCCTGTTTGTTGGTTTGCCTGCTGCCTGTTTGCCGCCTGTTGCCTGCCGCCTGTTGCCGCCTGCCGCCTGCCGCCTGCTGCCTGTCGCCTGCCGCCTGCCCGTCGCCTGTCGGCCCGCCGCCTGCCGCCTGCTGCCCTGCCGCCTGTCAGCCTGCCGCCTGCCGCTGCCTGTTGCTCTGTTGCCTGTTGCCTGTTGCCTGTTGCCTGCCGCCTGCTTGCCTGTTGCCTGTTGCCTGTTGCTCTGCCTGTTGCCTGTTGCCTGTTGCCTCCCGCCTGCCTGCTGCCTGTTGCCTGTTGCCTGTTGCCTGGGTTGCCTGTTGCCTGTTGCCTGTTGCCTGCTGCCTGTTGCTTGCTGCTTGTTGTTTGCTGCTTGTTGTTTGTTGCTTGTTGTTTGTTGCCTGTTGCTTGTTGTTTGTTGCTTGTTGCTTTGTTGTTTGTTGCCTGTTGCCTGTTGCTCTGTTGTTTGTTGTTTGTTGTTTGTTGTTTGTTAGTTTGTTGTTTGCTTGTTTGTTGTTTGTTGTTTGCTGTTGCGTTTGTTGTTTGTTGCTTGTTAGTTTGTTGTTTGTTGTTTGTTGTTTGTTGCCGGTTTGGCAGCCTGCCTGTTGCCTGTTGCCTGTTGCCTGTCGCCTGCTGCCTGTTGCCTGTTGCCTGTTGCCTGTTGCCTGCCGCCTGCCTGTTGCCTGTTGCCTGCCGCCTGCTGCCTGCTGCCTGCCGCCTGGCTGCCTGTCAGCCTGTTGCCTGCCGCCTGCTGCCCTGTTGCCTGTTGCCTGTTGCCTGTTGCCTGTTGCCTGTTGCCTGTTGCTCTGTTGCCTGTTGCCTGTTGCCTGTTGCCTAGGTTTGTTGCCTGTTGCCTGTTGCTTGTTGCCTGTTGCTTGTTGCTTCTGTTGCTTTGTTGCTTGCTGTTGCCTGTTGCCTGTTGCCTGTTGCTTGTTGCTTGTTGTTTGTTGTTTGTTGTTTGTTGTTTGCTGTTTGTTTTTGTTGCTTGTTGTTTGTTGCTTGTTGTTTGTTGCCTGTTGCCTGTTGCCTGTTGCTTGTTGCTTGTTGTTTGTTGTTTGTTTTGTTGCCTGTTGTTTGTTGTTTGCTGCCTGTTGCCTGTTGCCTGTTGCCTGTTGCCTGTCGCCTGCCTGTTGCCTGTCGCCTGCCGCCCGCCGCCTGTCGCCTGTCTGCCTGTCAGCCTGTCCGCCCGTTGCCTGCCGCCTGCCGCCCTGCCGCCTGTTGCCTGTCGCCTGTCGCCTGTTGCCTGCTGCCTGTTGCCTGCCGCCTGTTGCCTGCTTGCCTGCTTGCCTGTTGCCTGTTGTTGCTTGTTGTTTGTGCTTGTTGTTTGTTGTTTGTTGCTTGTTGTTTTGTTGCTGTTTGTTGTTTGTTGTTGTTTGTTGTTGGCTGTTTGTTGTTTGTTGTTTGTTGCTGTTGCTTGTTGTTTGTTGCCTGTTGCTTGTTTGTTGCTGCCTGCCTGCCTGTTGCCTGTTGCCTGTTGCCTGTCTGCCTGCCGCCTGTTGCCTGTTGCCTGTTGCCTGTCGCCTGCCGCCTGCCGCCTGCCGCCTGTCGCCTGTTGCCTGCCGCCTGCCGCCTGTTGCCTGTCGCCTGCCGCCCGCCGCCTGTCCGCCCGCCGCCTGCCGCCGCCTGCCGCCTGCGCCTGTCTGCCCTGCCTGTTGCCTGTCCGCCTGTCTGCGCCTGCCGCCTGCCTGCCTGTCAGCCTGTTGCCTGCTGCCTGTTGCCTGTCCTGTTGCCTGTTGCCTGTTGCCTGTCAGCCTGTTTGTTGCCTGTTGCCTGTGCCTGTTGCCTGTTGCCTGTTGCCTGTTGCTCGCCGCCTGTTGCCTGTCGCCTGCTGCCTGTTGCCTGTTGCCTGTTGCCTGTTGCCTGTTGCCTGTTGCCTTTGCCTGTTGCCTGTTGCCTGTTGCCTGTTGCCTGTTGCCTGTTGCCTGTCTGTTGTTGTTGCCTGTTGCCTGTTGCCTGTTGCCTGTTGCCTGTTGCCTGTTGCCTGTTGCCTGCCGCCTGGTCTGCTGCCTGTTGCCCTGCCTGTTGCCTGCTCTGCTTCGCCTGCCGCCCGCCGCCCGCCGCCTGCCGCCTGTCAGCCCGTCAGCCGCCTGTCGTCCGCCGCCCGCCGCCTGCCGCCTGTTGCCTGTTGCCTGTTGCCTGTTGCCTGGGTCAGCTGCCGCCTGTTGCCTGTTGCCTGTTGCCTGTTGCCTGTTGCCTGTTGCCTGTTGCCTGTTGCCTTGCCTGCTTGCCTGTTGCCTGTTGCCTGTTGCCTGTTGCCTGTTGCCTGTTGCCTGTTGCCTGTTGCCTGTTGCCTGTTGCCTGCTTTGCCTGTTGCCTGTTGGGCCTGCCGCCTGTTGCCTGCCGCCTGCCGCCTGTTGCCTGCCGCCTGCCTGTTGCCTGTTGCCTGTTGCCTGTTGCCTGTGTTGCTTGCTGCCTGCCGCCTGTTGCCTGTTGCCTGTTGCCTGTTGCCTGCTGCCTGTTGCCTGTTGCCTGTTGCCTGTTGCCTGTTGCCTGTTGCCTGTTGCCCTGTTGCCTGTTGCCTGTTGCCTGTTGCCTGTTGCCTGTTGCCTGTTTGTTGCTCTGTTGCCTGTTGCCTGTTGCCTGTTGCCTGTTGCCTGTTGCCTGCCGCCTGTTGCCTGTTGCCTGCCGCCTGTTTGCTTGCCGCTTGCTGCCTGTTGCCTGTTGCCTGTTGCTCTGTTGCCTGTTGCGCCTGTTGTTGCCGTTTGTTGCCTGCCGCCCGTTTGCCTGTCCGCCTGCCGCCTGCCGCCTGCCGCCTGCCGCCTGTTGCCTGTTGCCTGTTGCCTGTCAGCCTGCCGCCTGCTCGCCTGTTGCCTGCCGCCTGCCGCCTGCCGCCTGGTCGCCTGTCGTTGCCTGCTGTCAGCCTGCCTGTCAGCCTGTCAGCCTGTTGCCTGTTGCCTGCCGCCTGTTGCCTTGTTGCCTGCTGCCTGTTGCCTGTTGCCTGTTGCCTGTTGCCTGTTGCCTGTTGCCTGTTGCCTGTTGCCTGTTGCCTGTTGCTCTGTTGCCTGGTTGCCTGTTGCCTGTTGCCTGTTGCCTGTTGCCTGTTGCCTGTTGTTTGTTGCCTGTTGCCTGTTGCTTTGTTGCTTGTTGCTTGTTGTTTGCTCTGTTGCCTGCCTGCGTTGCCTGTTGCCTGTTGCCTGCTGCTCTGTGCCTGTTGCCTGCCTGCCTGTTGCCTGCCCTGCCGTCTGTCGCCTGCCTGTCGCCTGCCGCCTGCCGCCCTGCCGCCTGCCGCCTGCCGCCTGCTGCCTGCCGCCTGTTGCCTGCCGCCTGCCGCCTGCCGCCTGCCTGTTGCCTGTTGCCTGTTGCCTGTCGGCTGTTGCCGCGCCAGTGCCGCCTGTCTGCCTGTCAGCCTGGGTCAGCCTGCCCGCCTGGCCCGCAGCCTGGTCCGCCTGCTGCCTGTCGCCTGTCAGCCTGCCTTGCTGCCCGCCGCCTCAGCCTGCCAGCCTGCCGCCTGTTGCCTGCCGCCTGTTGCCTGCCGCCTGCCGCCTGTTGCCTGCTGCCTGTTGTTGCCTGTTGCCGCCTGCCGCCTGCTGCCTGTTGCCTGTCCGCCTGCCGCCTGCCGCCTGTTGCCTGTTGCCTGCTGCCTGTTGCCTGTTGCCTGTTGCCTGTTGCCTGTTGCCTGTTGCCTGTTGCCTGTTGCCTGTTGCCTGTTGCCTGGCTCTGTTGCCTGTTGCCTGTTGCCTGTTGCCTGTTGCCTGTTGCCTGTTGCCTGCCTGTTGCCTGTTGCCTGTTGCCTGCCTGTTGCTTGTTGCTTGTTGCCTGTTGCCTGTCAGCCTGTTTCAGCTGTTTGTGTTGTGTTGCTTGTTGCCTGTTTGTTGTTTGTTGCCTGTCTGCTTTGTTGCCTTGTTGCTTGTTGCCTGTTCGCCTGTTGCCTGTTGCCTGTTGCCTGTTGCCTTGTTGCCTGTTGCCTGCTTCTGTTGCCTGCTGCCTGTTGCCTGCCTGTTGCCTGTTGCCTGTTGCCTGTTGCCTGTTGCCTGTTGCCTGTTGCCTGTTGCCTGTTGCTTGCTGCCTGCTGTTTGTTGCTTGTTGCCTGTTGCCTGTTGCCTGTTGCCTGTTGCTCTGTTGCTCTGTTGTTTGTTGTTTGTGCTGTTTGCTGCTTGTTGTTTGTTGTTTGCTGCTCTTGTTGCTCTGCTCTGTTTTGTTGTTTGTTGTTTGTTGAGTTGTTTGTTGTTTGTTGTTTGTTAGTTTGTTGCTTGTTGTTTTGCCTGTTGCTTGTTGCTTGTTGTTTCTGTTGTTTGTTGCCTGTTTGTTGTTTGTTGGTTTGTTGCCTGTTGCTTGTTTGTTGCCTGTTCGCTTGCTGCCTGTTGCCTGTCAGCCTGCCGCCTGCCGTGCCAGCCTGTCCGCCTGCCGCCTGCCGCCTGCCGCCCGCCGCCTGTTGCCTGCCGCCTGCCGCCTGCCGCCCTGCCGCCTGCCGCCTGCCGCCTGCCGCCTGTCAGCCTGTCGCCTGGCCTGTCCGCCTGTTGCCTGTCAGCCCGGCCGCCTGCCGCCTGTTGCCTGTCCGCCTGTCAGCCTGCCGCCTGCCGTCTCGTCAGCTTGTCCTGTTGCCTGCTGCCCGTCGCCTGCCGCCTGCCCGTCAGCCGGCCGCCTGTCAGCCTGTCAGCCCCGCCTGCCGCCCGTCAGCCTGCCGCCCGCCGCCTGCCGCCTGCCGCCCGTCCGCCCGCCGCCTGCCGCCTGCCGCCTGTTGCCTGTCCGCCTGCTGCCTGCTGCCTGTTGCCTGTTGCCTGTTGCCTGTTGCCTGTTGCCTGTTGCCTGTTGTTTGTTGCCTGTTGCCTGTTTGTTGTTTGTTGCCTGTTGTTTGTTGTTTGTTGTTTGCTGCTTGTTGCCTGTTTGCCTGCTTGTTGTTTGTTGCCTGTTGTTTGTTGTTTGTTGTTTGCTGTTGCCTGTTTGTCAGTTTGTTGTTTGTTGCCTGTTGCCTTGTTGCTTGTTGCCTGTTGCCTGCCGCCTGCCGCCTGTCCGCCTGCCGCCTGCCGCCTGCCGCCTGCCGCCTGCCGCCCGCCGCCTGCCGCCTGCCGCCTGTCAGCCCGTCGCCCGCCGCCCGTCAGCCCGCCGCCTGCCGCCCGCCGCCTGCCGCCCGCTGCCTGTCGCCTGTTGCCTGCCGCCTGTCAGCCTGTCGCCTGTTGCCTGTTGCCTGTTGCCTGTTGCCTGTTGCCTGTTGCCTGTTGCCTGGTTGCCTGCTGCCTGTTGCCTGTTGCCTGTTGCCTGTTGCCTGTTGCCTGCTGCCTGTTGCCTGTTGCCTGGCCGCCTGTTGCCTGCCGCCTGTTGCCTGTTGCTCGCCTGTTGCCTGCCGCCTGCTGCCTGGGTTGCCTGCTGCCTGTTGCCTGCTAGCCTGTTGGCGCCTGTTGCCTGCTGCCTGTTGCCTGCCGCCTGCTGCTCAGCCTGCTGCCTGTTGCCTGCCGCCTGCTGCCTGTTGCCTGTTGCCTGTTGCCTGTTGCCTGCTGCCTGTTGCCTGCCGCCTGTCAGTCTGCCGCTCCCGGCCGCCTGCCGGCCCGCCGCCTGCCGCCCGCCCGCCGCCTGCCGCCCGTCAGCCCGTGCCGCCTGCGTCAGCCCGCCGCCCGCCTGCCGCCTGCCGCCTGCCGCCCGCCGCCTGCCGCCCGCCGCCTGCCGCCTGTCAGCCTGCCGCCCGTTCGCCTGTCAGCCTGTCCGCCCGCCGCCTGCCGCCCGCCGCCTGCCTCGCCTGCCGCCCGTCCGCCCGTCAGCCCGCCCGCGCCTGCCGCCCGTCGCCCGTCGCCCGTCGCCTGCCGCCTGCCGCCTGTCAGCCCGCCGCCCGCCGCCTGCCGCCTGCCGCCTGCCGCCTGTCCGCCGCCTGTCAGCCCGCCGCCTGTCCGCCCGCCGCCTGTCAGCCTGTCCGCCTGTCAGCCTGCCGCCCGCCGCCTGCCCGCCTGCCGCCTGCCGCCTGCCGCCTGCTGCAGCCTGTCCGCCTGCCGCCTGCCGCCCGCCGCCTGCCGCCTGCCGCCGCGCCGCCTGCCGCCTGCCGCCTGTCGCCCGCCAGCCTGCCCGTCGCCGCCGCCTGCCGCCTGTCAGCCCGTCAGCCTGCCGCCTGCTTCGTCCGCCTGCCGCCCGTCAGCCCGCCGCCTGCCGCCCGTCCGCCCGTCAGCCTGCCGCCTGTCCGCCTGCCGCCTGCCGGTCCGCCGCTGGCCGCCTGCCGCCTGCCGCCTGCCGCCTGCCGCCTGCCGCCCGCCGCCTGCCGCCTGTCAGCCTGTCGCGCCGGCCGCCCGTCAGCCCGCCGCCCGCCGCCTGCCGCCCGCCGCCCGCCGGCTCCGCCGCCTGTCAGCCTGCCGCCTGTCAGCCCGCCGTCTGCGTCAGCCCGGCTCGTCAGCGCCTCGCCCGTCGCCGCCTGCCGCCTGTCAGCCTGCCGCCTGTCGCCCGCCGCGCCGTCAGCCTGCCGCCTGCCGCCTGTTGCCTGCCGCCTGCAGCCTGTCGCCTGTCGCCTGTTGCCTGCTGCCTGCTGCCTGCTGCCTTGCCGCGCCTGCCGCCTGCCGCCTGCTGCCTGCCGCCTGTTGCCTGCTGCCTGTTGCCTGTTGCCTGTTGCCTGTTGCCTGTTGCCTAGTGTTGCCTGTTGCCTGTTGCCTGCTGCTCGTAGCCGCCTGCCGCCTGGTCGCCTGCCGCCTGTTGCCTGCCGCCTGCCGCCTGTTGCCTGCCGCCTGCCGCCTGTCGCCGTCGCCCGTCTGCCTGGTTGCCTGCTGCCTGCTGCCTGCTTCGCCTGCCGCCTGTTGCCTGTTGCCTGTTGCCTGTCAGCCTGTTGCCTGTTGCCTGTCTGCTCCTGTTGCCTGCTGCCTGTTGCCTGTTGCCTGCCGCCTGCCTGTTGCCTGCCGCCTTGCCTGTTGCCTGTTGCCTGTCCGCCTGTCAGCCTGCCGCTGCCTGCCGCCTGCCAGCCTGCCGCCTGCTGCCTGTCAGCCCCGTCAGTCTGCCGCCTGCCGCCCTGCCCTCTAGCCCGCTCGCCTGTCGCCTGTCCTCTGCCGTCACCTGCCGCCCGCCCGGTCAGCCTGCCGCCTGGCCGCCTGCTCGCCTGCCGCCCGCCGCCTGCCGCCTGCTGCCTGCCGCCTGCTGCCTGCGCCGCCTGCCGCCTGCCGCCGGCTGCCGCCTGCCGCCTGCCGCCTGTCGCCTGTCCGCCTGTCAGCCTCTGCCTGCTCTGTTGCTCTGCCGCCCTGGCAGCTGCCTGTTCAGCCCGGCCTTTGCTGCGCCTGTTGCCTGTCTGCTTGTTGCCGCCGCCTGTCAGCCCGTCAGCCCGTCAGCCTGCCGCCCGCCGCCCGGCGTCTGCCTTGCCTGCCGGCCTTGCCTGCGCCTGGTCAGCCTTCGCCCGTTGCCTGCTGCCTGTTGCTTGTTGCCTGTTGCCTGTTGCCTGCCTGTTGTTGGTGTTGCCTGTTGTCTGTTGTTTGCTGCCTGCTGTCTGCCTGCTCTGTTGCTCTGTTGCTGCCTGTTGCCTGTTGCCTGGGTCGTTTGTTGCCTGTTGCCTGTTGCCTGTGTTGCCTGTTGCTCTTGTTGCCTGTTGCTTGCTGCTTGCTGCCTGCCGTTTGCTGCCCGTCGTCTGTTGCTCTGTTCGTTTGCCGCCTGCCGCCTGCCGTTTGCCTGTCAGTTTGTTGTTTGTTGTTTGCTGGTTTGTTGTTTGTTAGCTTGTCGCTTGCCGTCTGCCTGCTGTCTGCTGCCTGTTGCCTGTTGCCTGTTGCCTGTTGCTTGTTCGCCTGTTGCCTGTTGCCTGTTGCCTGTTGCCTGCGTTGCCTGTTGCCTGTTGCCTGCTGCCAGTGCTGTTGCCTGTTGCCTGTTGCCTGTTGTTTGGCCTGTTGCCTGTTCGCCTGCCTTTGCCTGTTGCCTGGGTTGCCTGTTGCCTGTTGCCTGTTGCCTGTTGCCTGTTGCCTGTTGCCTGTTGCCTGTTGCCTGTTGCCTGTGTTGCCTGTTGCCTGTTGCTTGTTGTTTGTTGCTTGTTGCCTGTTGCTCTGTTGCTTGTTGCCTGTTGCCTGCTGTCTGTTGCCTTGTTGCTCTGTTGCCTGTTGCCTGTTGCCTAGTAATATGTACTGAATG
>NW_024572398.1:0-12463 GCF_018153835.1 Drosophila eugracilis
TAATACTGCAACTTAAATTAGAAAAAATGGGAAAATTTAAGTTGGCATATTTGATAACGGGTAATATTGTCCATTTTCGCGAGAAATGGATCAAAAATCGCAATTTTAGCTGTGAATGCAGTTTTGTTAGAAATTTAACAAGGAATCGAACGAGATATGCCATTCCAGATTCGAGTAACTATTGGCTTAGTTATAGCAATAATACTGCAACTTAAATTAGAAAAAATGGGAAAATTTAAGTTGGCATATTTGATAACGGTAATATTGTCCATTTTCGCGAGAAATGGATCAAAATTCGCAATTTTAGCTGTGAATGCAGTTTTGTTAGAAATTTAACAAGGAATCGAACGAGATATGCCATTCCAGATTCGAGTAACTATTGGCTTAGTTATAGCAATAATACTGCAACTTAAATTAGAAAAAATGGGAAAATTTAAGTTGGCATATTTGATAACGGGTAATATCGTCCATTTTCGCGAGAAATGGATCAAAATTCGCAATTTTAGCTGTGAATGCAGTTTTGTTAGAAATTTAACAAGGAATCGAACGAGGTAGGCCATTCCAGATTCGAGTAACTATTGGCTTAGTTATAGCAATAATACTGCAACTTAAATTAGAAAAAATGGGAAAATTTAAGTATCGCATATTTAATAACGGGTAATATCGTCCATTTTTGCGAGAAATGGATCAAAATTCGCAATTTTAGCTGTGAATGCAGTTTTGTTAGAAATTTAACAAGGAATCGAACGAGATATGCCATTCCAGATTCGAGTAACTATTGGCTTAGTTATAGCAATAATACTGCAACTTAAATTAGAAAAAATGGGAAAATTTAAGTTGGCATATTTGATAACGGGTAATATCGTCCATTTTCGCGAGAAATGGATCAAAATTCGCAATTTTAGCTGTGAATGCAGTTTTGTTAGAAATTTAACAAGGAATCGAACGAGATATGCCATTCCAGATTCGAGTAACTATTGGCTTAGTTATAGCAATAATACTGCAACTTAAATTAGAAAAAATGGGAAAATTTAGGTTGGCATATTTGATAAACGGAATATTGTCCATTTTCGCGAGAAATGGATCAAAATTCGCAATTTTAGCTGTGAATGCAGTTTTGTTAGAAATTTAACAAGGAATCGAACGAGATATGCCATTCCAGATTCGAGTAACTATTGGCTTAGTTATAGCAATAATACTTCAACTTAAATTAGGAAAAAATGGGAAAATTTAAGTTGGCATATTTGATAACGGTAATATTGTCCATTTTCGCGAGAAATGGATCAAAATTCGCAATTTTAGCTGTGAATGCAGTTTTGTTAGAAATTTAACAAGGAATCGAACGAGATATGCCATTCCAGATTCGAGTAACTATTGGCTTAGTTATAGCAATAATACTTCAACTTAAATTAGGAAAAAATGGGAAAATTTAAGTTGGCATATTTGATAACGGGTAATATCGTCCATTTTTGCGAGAAATGGATCAAAATTCGCAATTTTAGCTGTGAATGCAGTTTTGTTAGAAATTTAACAAGGAATCGAACGAGATATGCCATTCCAGATTCGAGTAACTATTGGCTTAGTTATAAGCAATAATACTGCAACTTAAATTAGGAAAAAATGGGAAAATTTAAGTTGGCATATTTGATAACGGTAATATCGTCCATTTTCGCGAGAAATGGATCAAAATTCGGAATTTTAGCTGTGAATGCAGTTTTGTTAGAAATTTAACAAGGAATCGAACGAGATATGCCATTCCAGATTCGAGTAACTATTGGCTTAGTTATAGCAATAATACTGCAACTTAAATTAGAAAAAATGGGAAAATTTAAGTTGGCATATTTGATAACGGGTAATATCGTCCATTTTTGCGAGAAATGGATCAAAATTCGCAATTTTAGCTGTGAATGCAGTTTTGTTAGAAATTTAACAAGGAATCGAACGAGATATGCCATTCCAGATTCGAGTAACTATTGGCTTAGTTATAGCAATAATACTGCAACTTAAATTAGAAAAAATGGGAAAATTTAAGTTGGCATATTTGATAACGGTAATATTGTCCATTTTCGCGAGAAATGGATCAAAATTCGCAATTTTAGCTGTGAATGCAGTTTTGTTAGAAATTTAACAAGGAATCGAACGAGATATGCCATTCCAGATTCGAGTAACTATTGGCTTAGTTATAGCAATAATACTGCAACTTAAATTAGAAAAAATGGGAAAATTTAAGTTGGCATATTTGATAACGGGTAATATCGTCCATTTTCGCGAGAAATGGATCAAAATTCGCAATTTTAGCTGTGAATGCAGTTTTGTTAGAAATTTAACAAGGAATCGAACGAGATATGCCATTCCAGATTCGAGTAACTATTGGCTTAGTTATAGCAATAATACTGCAACTTAAATTAGGAAAAATGGGAAAATTTAAGTTGGCATATTTGATAACGGTAATATTGTCCATTTTTGCGAGAAATGGATCAAAATTCGCAATTTTAGCTGTGAATGCAGTTTTGTTAGAAATTTAACAAGGAATCGAACGAGATATGCCATTCCAGATTCGAGTAACTATTGGCTTAGTTATAGCAATAATACTGCAACTTAAATTAGAAAAAATGGGAAAATTTAAGTTGGCATATTTGATAACGGTAATATTGTCCATTTTCGCGAGAAATGGATCAAAATTCGCAATTTTAGCTGTGAATGCAGTTTTGTTAGAAATTTAACAAGGAATCGAACGAGATATGCCATTCCAGATTCGAGTAACTATTGGCTTAGTTATAGCAATAATACTGCAACTTAAATTAGAAAAAATGGGAAAATTTAAGTTGGCATATTTGATAACGGTAATATTGTCCATTTTCGCGAGAAATGGATCAAAATTCGGAATTTTAGCTGTGAATGCAGTTTTGTTAGAAATTTAACAAGGAATCGAACGAGATATGCCATTCCAGATTCGAGTAACTATTGGCTTAGTTATAGCAATAATACTGCAACTTAAATTAGAAAAAATGGGAAAATTTAAGTTGGCATATTTGATAACGGGTAATATCGTCCATTTTCGCGAGAAATGGATCAAAATTCGCAATTTTAGCTGTGAATGCAGTTTTGTTAGAAATTTAACAAGGAATCGAACGAGATATGCCATTCCAGATTCGAGTAACTATTGGCTTAGTTATAGCAATAATACTGCAACTTAAATTAGAAAAAATGGGAAAATTTAAGTTGGCATATTTGAATAACGGTAATATCGTCCATTTTCGCGAGAAATGGATCAAAATTCGCAATTTTAGCTGTGAATGCAGTTTTGTTAGAAATTTAACAAGGAATCGAACGAGATATGCCATTCCAGATTCGAGTAACTATTGGCTTAGTTATAGCAATAATACTGCAACTTAAATTAGAAAAAATGGGAAAATTTAAGTTGTCATATTTGATAACGGGTAATATTGTCCATTTTCGCGAGAAATGGATCAAAATTCGCAATTTTAGCTGTGAATGCAGTTTTGTTAGAAATTTAACAAGGAATCGAACGAGATATGCCATTCCAGATTCGAGTAACTATTGGCTTAGTTATAGCAATAATACTGCAACTTAAATTAGGAAAAAATGGGAAAATTTAAGTTGGCATATTTGATAACGGTAAATATTCGTCCATTTTCGCGAGAAATGGATCAAAATTCGCAATTTTAGCTGTGAATGCAGTTTTGTTAGAAATTTAACAAGGAATCGAACGAGATATGCCATTCCAGATTCGAGTAACTATTGGCTTAGTTATAGCAATAATACTGCAACTTAAATTAGAAAAAATGGGAAAATTTAAGTTGGCATATTTGATAACGGTAATATCGTCCATTTTCGCGAGAAATGGATCAAAATTCGCAATTTTAGCTGTGAATGCAGTTTTGTTAGAAATTTAACAAGGAATCGAACGAGATATGCCATTCCAGATTCGAGTAACTATTGGCTTAGTTATAGCAATAATACTGCAACTTAAATTAGGAAAAATGGGAAAATTTAAGTTGTCATATTTGAAAACGGTAATATCGTCCATTTTCGCGAGAAATGGATCAAAATTCGCAATTTTAGCTGTGAATGCAGTTTTGTTAGAAATTTAACAAGGAATCGAACGAGGTAGGCCATTCCAGATTCGAGTAACTATTGGCTTAGTTATAGCAATAATACTGCAACTTAAATTAGAAAAAATGGGAAAATTTAAGTTGGCATATTTGATAACGGGTAATATCGTCCATTTTCGCGAGAAATGGATCAAAATTCGCAATTTTAGCTGTGAATGCAGTTTTGTTAGAAATTTAACAAGGAATCGAACGAGATATGCCATTCCAGATTCGAGTAACTATTGGCTTAGTTATAGCAATAATACTGCAACTTAAATTAGGAAAAATGGGAAAATTTAAGTTGGCATATTTGATAACGGTAATATCGTCCATTTTCGCGAGAAATGGATCAAAATTCCCAATTTTAGCTGTGAATGCAGTTTTGTTAGAAATTTAACAAGGAATCGAACGAGATATGCCATTCCAGATTCGAGTAACTATTGGCTTAGTTATAGCAATAATACTGCAACTTAAATTAGAAAAAATGGGAAAATTTAAGTTGGCATATTTGATAACGGTAATATTGTCCATTTTCGCGAGAAATGGATCAAAATTCGCAATTTTAGCTGTGAATGCAGTTTTGTTAGAAATTTAACAAGGAATCGAACGAGATATGCCATTCCAGATTCGAGTAACTATTGGCTTAGTTATAGCAATAATACTGCAACTTAAATTAGGAAAAATGGGAAAATTTAAGTTGGCATATTTGATAACGGTAATATCGTCCATTTTCGCGAGAAATGGATCAAAATTCGCAATTTTAGCTGTGAATGCAGTTTTGTTAGAAATTTAACAAGGAATCGAACGAGGTAGGCCATTCCAGATTCGAGTAACTATTGGCTTAGTTAAAGCAATAATACTGCAACTTAAATTAGGAAAAATGGGAAAATTTAAGTTGGCATATTTGAAAACGGTAATATCGTCCATTTTCGCGAGAAATGGATCAAAATTCGCAATTTTAGCTGTGAATGCAGTTTTGTTAGAAATTTAACAAGGAATCGAACGAGATAGGCCATTCCAGATTCGAGTAACTATTGGCTTAGTTATAGCAATAATACTGCAACTTAAATTAGGAAAAATGGGAAAATTTAAGTTGTCATATTTGATAACGGTAATATCGTCCATTTTCGCGAGAAATGGATCAAAATTCGCAATTTTAGCTGTGAATGCAGTTTTGTTAGAAATTTAACAAGGAATCGAACGAGATATGCCATTCCAGATTCGAGTAACTATTGGCTTAGTTATAGCAATAATACTGCAACTTAAATTAGGAAAAATGGGAAAATTTAAGTTGGCATATTTGATAACGGGTAATATCGTCCATTTTCGCGAGAAATGGATCAAAATTCGCAATTTTAGCTGTGAATGCAGTTTTGTTAGAAATTTAACAAGGAATCGAACGAGATATGCCATTCCAGATTCGAGTAACTATTGGCTTAGTTATAGCAATAATACTGCAACTTAAATTAGAAAAAATGGGAAAATTTAAGTTGGCATATTTGATAACGGGTAATATTGTCCATTTTCGCGAGAAATGGATCAAAATTCGCAATTTTAGCTGTGAATGCAGTTTTGTTAGAAATTTAACAAGGAATCGAACGAGATATGCCATTCCAGATTCGAGTAACTATTGGCTTAGTTATAGCAATAATACTGCAACTTAAATTAGAAAAAATGGGAAAATTTAAGTTGGCATATTTGATAACGGTAATATTGTCCATTTTCGCGAGAAATGGATCAAAATTCGCAATTTTAGCTGTAAATGCAGTTTTGTTAGAAATTTAACAAGGAATCGAACGAGATATGCCATTCCAGATTCGAGAAACTATTGGCTTAGTTATAGCAATAATACTGCAACTTAAATTAGGAAAAATGGGAAAATTTAAGTTGGCATATTTGAAAACGGTAATATCGTCCATTTTCGCGAGAATTGGATCAAAATTCGGAATTTTAGCTGTGAATGCAGTTTTGTTAGAAATTTAACAAGGAATCGAACGAGGTAGGCCATTCTAGATTCGAGAAACTATTGGCTTAGTTAAAGCAATAATACTGCAACTTAAATTAGGAAAAATGGGAAAATTTAAGTTGTCATATTTGAAAACGGTAATATCGTCCATTTTCGCGAGAATTGGATCAAAATTCGGAATTTTAGCTGTGAATGCAGTTTTGTTAGAAATTTAACAAGGAATCGAACGAGGTAGGCCATTCCAGATTCGAGTAACTATTGGCTTAGTTATAGCAATAATACTGCAACTTAAATTAGAAAAAATGGGAAAATTTAAGTTGGCATATTTGATAACGGGTAATATCATCCATTTTTGCGAGAAATGGATCAAAATTCGCAATTTTAGCTGTGAATGCAGTTTTGTTAGAAATTTAACAAGGAATCGAACGAGATATGCCATTCCAGATTCGAGTAACTATTGGCTTAGTTATAGCAATAATACTGCAACTTAAATTAGAAAAAATGGGAAAATTTAAGTTGGCATATTTGATAACGGGTAATATTGTCCATTTTCGCGAGAAATGGATCAAAATTCGCAATTTTAGCTGTGAATGCAGTTTTGTTAGAAATTTAACAAGGAATCGAACGAGATATGCCATTCCAGATTCGAGTAACTATTGGCTTAGTTATAGCAATAATACTGCAACTTAAATTAGAAAAAATGGGAAAATTTAAGTTGGCATATTTGATAACGGTAATATTGTCCATTTTCGCGAGAAATGGATCAAAATTCGCAATTTTAGCTGTGAATGCAGTTTTGTTAGAAATTTAACAAGGAATCGAACGAGATATGCCATTCCAGATTCGAGTAACTATTGGCTTAGTTATAGCAATAATACTGCAACTTAAATTAGAAAAAATGGGAAAATTTAAGTTGGCATATTTGATAACGGTAATATCGTCCATTTTCGCGAGAAATGGATCAAAATTCGCAATTTTAGCTGTGAATGCAGTTTTGTTAGAAATTTAACAAGGAATCGAACGAGATATGCCATTCCAGATTCGAGTAACTATTGGCTTAGTTATAGCAATAATACTGCAACTTAAATTAGAAAAAATGGGAAAATTTAAGTTGGCATATTTGATAACGGTAATATTGTCCATTTTCGCGAGAAATGGATCAAAATTCGCAATTTTAGCTGTGAATGCAGTTTTGTTAGAAATTTAACAAGGAATCGAACGAGATATGCCATTCCAGATTCGAGTAACTATTGGCTTAGTTATAGCAATAATACTGCAACTTAAATTAGAAAAAATGGGAAAATTTAAGTTGGCATATTTGATAACGGGTAATATCGTCCATTTTCGCGAGAAATGGATCAAAATTCGCAATTTTAGCTGTGAATGCAGTTTTGTTAGAAATTTAACAAGGAATCGAACGAGATATGCCATTCCAGATTCGAGTAACTATTGGCTTAGTTATAGCAATAATACTGCAACTTAAATTAGGAAAAATGGGAAAATTTAAGTTGGCATATTTGATAACGGGTAATATCGTCCATTTTCGCGAGAAATGGATCAAAATTCGCAATTTTAGCTGTGAATGCAGTTTTGTTAGAAATTTAACAAGGAATCGAACGAGATATGCCATTCCAGATTCGAGTAACTATTGGCTTAGTTATAGCAATAATACTGCAACTTAAATTAGAAAAAATGGGAAAATTTAAGTTGGCATATTTGATAACGGGTAATATCGTCCATTTTCGCGAGAAATGGATCAAAATTCGCAATTTTAGCTGTGAATGCAGTTTTGTTAGAAATTTAACAAGGAATCGAACGAGATATGCCATTCCAGATTCGAGTAACTATTGGCTTAGTTATAGCAATAATACTGCAACTTAAATTAGAAAAAATGGGAAAATTTAAGTTGGCATATTTGATAACGGGTAATATCGTCCATTTTCGCGAGAAATGGATCAAAATTCGCAATTTTAGCTGTGAATGCAGTTTTGTTAGAAATTTAACAAGGAATCGAACGAGATATGCCATTCCAGATTCGAGTAACTATTGGCTTAGTTATAGCAATAATACTGCAACTTAAATTAGGAAAAATGGGAAAATTTAAGTTGGCATATTTGATAACGGTAATATTGTCCATTTTCGCGAGAAATGGATCAAAATTCGCAATTTTAGCTGTGAATGCAGTTTTGTTAGAAATTTAACAAGGAATCGAACGAGATATGCCATTCCAGATTCGAGTAACTATTGGCTTAGTTATAGCAATAATACTGCAACTTAAATTAGGAAAAAATGGGAAAATTTAAGTTGGCATATTTGATAACGGTAATATCGTCCATTTTCGCGAGAAATGGATCAAAATTCGCAATTTTAGCTGTGAATGCAGTTTTGTTAGAAATTTAACAAGGAATCGAACGAGATATGCCATTCCAGATTCGAGTAACTATTGGCTTAGTTATAGCAATAATACTGCAACTTAAATTAGAAAAAATGGGAAAATTTAAGTTGGCATATTTGATAACGGGTAATATTGTCCATTTTCGCGAGAAATGGATCAAAATTCGCAATTTTAGCTGTGAATGCAGTTTTGTTAGAAATTTAACAAGGAATCGAACGAGATATGCCATTCCAGATTCGAGTAACTATTGGCTTAGTTATAGCAATAATACTGCAACTTAAATTAGAAAAAATGGGAAAATTTAAGTTGGCATATTTGATAACGGTAATATTGTCCATTTTCGCGAGAAATGGATCAAAATTCGCAATTTTAGCTGTGAATGCAGTTTTGTTAGAAATTTAACAAGGAATCGAACGAGATATGCCATTCCAGATTCGAGTAACTATTGGCTTAGTTATAGCAATAATACTGCAACTTAAATTAGGAAAAATGGGAAAATTTAAGTTGGCATATTTGAAAACGGTAATATCGTCCATTTTCGCGAGAATTGGATCAAAATTCGGAATTTTAGCTGTGAATGCAGTTTTGTTAGAAATTTAACAAGGAATCGAACGAGGTAGGCCATTCTAGATTCGAGAAACTATTGGCTTAGTTAAAGCAATAATACTGCAACTTAAATTAGGAAAAATGGGAAAATTTAAGTTGTCATATTTGAAAACGGTAATATCGTCCATTTTCGCGAGAATTGGATCAAAATTCGGAATTTTAGCTGTGAATGCAGTTTTGTTAGAAATTTAACAAGGAATCGAACGAGGTAGGCCATTCCAGATTCGAGTAACTATTGGCTTAGTTATAGCCGTAATACTGCCAGTTAAATTAGGAAAAATGGTTAAACCAAGTATCACATATATAATAACGGGAAAATCGTCCATTTTTGCGAGAAATGGATCAAAATTCGCAATTTTAGCTGTGAATGCAGTTTTGTTAGAAATTTAACAAGGAATCGAACGAGATATGCCATTCCAGATTCGAGTAACTATTGGCTTAGTTATAGCAATAATACTGCAACTTAAATTAGAAAAAATGGGAAAATTTAAGTTGGCATATTTGATAACGGGTAATATCATCCATTTTTGCGAGAAATGGATCAAAATTCGCAATTTTAGCTGTGAATGCAGTTTTGTTAGAAATTTAACAAGGAATCGAACGAGATATGCCATTCAAGATTCGAGTAACTATTGGCTTAGTTATAGCAATAATACTGCAACTTAAATTAGAAAAAATGGGAAAATTTAAGTTGGCATATTTGATAACGGGTAATATTGTCCATTTTCGCGAGAAATGGATCAAAATTCGCAATTTTAGCTGTGAATGCAGTTTTGTTAGAAATTTAACAAGGAATCGAACGAGATATGCCATTCCAGATTCGAGTAACTATTGGCTTAGTTATAGCAATAATACTGCAACTTAAATTAGAAAAAATGGGAAAATTTAAGTTGGCATATTTGATAACGGTAATATCGTCCATTTTCGCGAGAAATGGATCAAAATTCGGCAATTTTAGCTGTGAATGCAGTTTTGTTAGAAATTTAACAAGGAATCGAACGAGATATGCCATTCCAGATTCGAGTAACTATTGGCTTAGTTATAGCAATAATACTGCAACTTAAATTAGAAAAAATGGGAAAATTTAAGTTGGCATATTTGATAACGGTAATATCGTCCATTTTCGCGAGAAATGGATCAAAATTCGCAATTTTAGCTGTGAATGCAGTTTTGTTAGAAATTTAACAAGGAATCGAACGAGATATGCCATTCCAGATTCGAGTAACTATTGGCTTAGTTATAGCAATAATACTGCAACTTAAATTAGGAAAAATGGGAAAATTTAAGTTGGCATATTTGATAACGGGTAATATCGTCCATTTTCGCGAGAAATGGATCAAAATTCGCAATTTTAGCTGTGAATGCAGTTTTGTTAGAAATTTAACAAGGAATCGAACGAGATATGCCATTCCAGATTCGAGTAACTATTGGCTTAGTTATAGCAATAATACTGCAACTTAAATTAGAAAAAATGGGAAAATTTAAGTTGGCATATTTGATAACGGGTAATATCGTCCATTTTCGCGAGAAATGGATCAAAATTCGCAATTTTAGCTGTGAATGCAGTTTTGTTAGAAATTTAACAAGGAATCGAACGAGATATGCCATTCCAGATTCGAGTAACTATTGGCTTAGTTATAGCAATAATACTGCAACTTAAATTAGGAAAAAATGGGAAAATTTAAGTTGGCATATTTGATAACGGTAATATTGTCCATTTTCGCGAGAAATGGATCAAAATTCGCAATTTTAGCTGTGAATGCAGTTTTGTTAGAAATTTAACAAGGAATCGAACGAGATATGCCATTCCAGATTCGAGTAACTATTGGCTTAGTTATAGCAATAATACTGCAACTTAAATTAGAAAAAATGGGAAAATTTAAGTTGGCATATTTGATAACGGGTAATATCGTCCATTTTCGCGAGAAATGGATCAAAATTCGCAATTTTAGCTGTGAATGCAGTTTTGTTAGAAATTTAACAAGGAATCGAACGAGATATGCCATTCCAGATTCGAGTAACTATTGGCTTAGTTATAGCAATAATACTGCAACTTAAATTAGGAAAAATGGGAAAATTTAAGTTGGCATATTTGATAACGGTAATATCGTCCATTTTCGCGAGAAATGGATCAAAATTCGCAATTTTAGCTGTGAATGCAGTTTTGTTAGAAATTTAACAAGGAATCGAACGAGATATGCCATTCCAGATTCGAGTAACTATTGGCTTAGTTATAGCAATAATACTGCAACTTAAATTAGAAAAAATGGGAAAATTTAAGTTGGCATATTTGATAACGGTAATATCGTCCATTTTTGCGAGAAATGGATCAAAATTCGCAATTTTAGCTGTGAATGCAGTTTTGTTAGAAATTTAACAAGGAATCGAACGAGATATGCCATTCCAGATTCGAGTAACTATTGGCTTAGTTATAGCAATAATACTGCAACTTAAATTAGAAAAAATGGGAAAATTTAAGTTGGCATATTTGATAACGGGTAATATCGTCCATTTTCGCGAGAAATGGATCAAAATTCGCAATTTTAGCTGTGAATGCAGTTTTGTTAGAAATTTAACAAGGAATCGAACGAGATATGCCATTCCAGATTCGAGTAACTATTGGCTTAGTTATAGCAATAATACTGCAACTTAAATTAGAAAAAATGGGAAAATTTAAGTTGGCATATTTTAATAACGGTAATATTGTCCATTTTCGCGAGAAATGGATCAAAATTCGCAATTTTAGCTGTGAATGCAGTTTTGTTAGAAATTTAACAAGGAATCGAACGAGATATGCCATTCCAGATTCGAGTAACTATTGGCTTAGTTATAGCAATAATACTGCAACTTAAATTAGGAAAAATGGGGAAAATTTAAGTTGGCATATTTGAAAACGGTAATATCGTCCATTTTCGCGAGAAATGGATCAAAATTCGCAATTTTAGCTGTGAATGCAGTTTTGTTAGAAATTTAACAAGGAATCGAACGAGATAGGCCATTCCAGATTCGAGTAACTATTGGCTTAGTTATAGCAATAATACTGCAACTTAAATTAGAAAAAATGGGAAAATTTAAGTTGGCATATTTGAATAACGGTAATATCGTCCATTTTCGCGAGAAATGGATCAAAATTCGCAATTTTAGCTGTGAATGCAGTTTTGTTAGAAATTTAACAAGGAATCGAACGAGATATGCCATTCCAGATTCGAGTAACTATTGGCTTAGTTATAGCAATAATACTGCAACTTAAATTAGAAAAAATGGGAAAATTTAAGTTGGCATATTTGATAACGGTAATATCGTCCATTTTTGCGAGAAATGGATCAAAATTCGCAATTTTAGCTGTGAATGCAGTTTTGTTAGAAATTTAACAAGGAATCG
>NW_024572399.1:0-9057 GCF_018153835.1 Drosophila eugracilis
AAATTGCGAATTTTGATCCATTTCTCGCGAAAATGGACAATATTACCGTTATCAAATATGCCAACTTAAATTTTCCCATTTTTCCTAATTTAAGTTGCAGTATTATTGCTATAACTAAGCCAATAGTTACTCGAATCTGGAATGGCATATCTCGTTCGATTCCTTGTTAAATTTCTAACAAAACTGCATTCACAGCTAAAATTCCGAATTTTGATCCATTTCTCGCGAAAATGGACGATATTACCCGTTATCAAATATGCCAACTTAAATTTTCCCATTTTTTCCTAATTTAAGTTGCAGTATTATTGCTATAACTAAGCCAATAGTTACTCGAATCTGGAATGGCATATCTCGTTCGATTCCTTGTTAAATTTCTAACAAAACTGCATTCACAGCTAAAATTGCGAATTTTGATCCATTTCTCGCGAAAATGGACAATATTACCCGTTATCAAATATGCCAACTTAAATTTTCCCATTTTTTTCTAATTTAAGTTGCAGTATTATTGCTATAACTAAGCCAATAGTTACTCGAATCTGGAATGGCATATCTCGTTCGATTCCTTGTTAAATTTCTAACAAAACTGCATTCACAGCTAAAATTGCGAATTTTGATCCATTTCTCGCGAAAATGGACGATATTACCGTTATCAAATATGCCAACTTAAATTTTCCCATTTTTCCTAATTTAAGTTGCAGTATTATTGCTATAACTAAGCCAATAGTTACTCGAATCTGGAATGGCATATCTCGTTCGATTCCTTGTTAAATTTCTAACAAAACTGCATTCACAGCTAAAATTGCGAATTTTGATCCATTTCTCGCGAAAATGGACGATATTACCCGTTATCAAATATGCCAACTTAAATTTTCCCATTTTTTCTAATTTAAGTTGCAGTATTATTGCTATAACTAAGCCAATAGTTACTCGAATCTGGAATGGCCTAACTCGTTCGATTCCTTGTTAAATTTCTAACAAAACTGCATTCACAGCTAAAATTGCGAATTTTGATCCATTTCTCGCGAAAATGGACAATATTACCGTTATCAAATATGCCAACCTAAATTTTCCCATTTTTTTCTAATTTAAGTTGCTGTATTATTGCTATAACTAAGCCAATAGTTTCTCGAATCCGGAATGGCATATCTCGTTCGATTCCTTGTTAAATTTCTAACAAAACTGCATTCACAGCTAAAATTGCGAATTTTGATCCATTTCTCGCGAAAATGGACAATATTACCGTTATCAAATATGCCAACTTAAATTTTCCCATTTTTTCTAATTTAAGTTGCAGTATTATTGCTATAACTAAGCCAATAGTTACTCGAATCTGGAATGGCATATCTCGTTCGATTCCTTGTTAAATTTCTAACAAAACTGCATTCACAGCTAAAATTGCGAATTTTGATCCATTTCTCGCGAAAATGGACGATATTACCGTTATCAAATATGCCAACCTAAATTTTCCCATTTTTTCTAATTTAAGTTGCTGTATTATTGCTATAACTAAGCCAATAGTTTCTCGAATCTGGAATGGCATATCTCGTTCGATTCCTTGTTAAATTTCTAACAAAACTGCATTCACAGCTAAAATTGCGAATTTTGATCCATTTCTCGCGAAAATGGACAATATTACCCGTTATCAAATATGCCAACTTAAATTTTCCCATTTTTTCTAATTTAAGTTGCAGTATTATTGCTATAACTAAGCCAATAGTTACTCGAATCTGGAATGGCATATCTCGTTCGATTCCTTGTTAAATTTCTAACAAAACTGCATTCACAGCTAAAATTGCGAATTTTGATCCATTTCTCGCGAAAATGGACAATATTACCGTTATCAAATATGCCAACTTAAATTTTCCCATTTTTTCTAATTTAAGTTGCAGTATTATTGCTATAACTAAGCCAATAATTACTCCAATCTTAAATTACCTAATTCTTTTTTTTTTTTTTTTTTTTTTTAACAAAACTGCATTCACAGCTAAAATTGCGAATTTTGATCCATTTCTCGCGAAAATGGACAATATTACCGTTATCAAATATGCCAACTTAAATTTTCCCATTTTTTCTAATTTAAGTTGCTGTATTATTGCTATAACTAAGCCAATAGTTACTCGAATCTGGAATGGCATATCTCGTTCGATTCCTTGTTAAATTTCTAACAAAACTGCATTCACAGCTAAAATTGCGAATTTTGATCCATTTCTCGCGAAAATGGACAATATTACCGTTATCAAATATGCCAACTTAAATTTTCCCATTTTTTCTAATTTAAGTTGCAGTATTATTGCTATAACTAAGCCAATAGTTACTCGAATCTGGAATGGCATATCTCGTTCGATTCCTTGTTAAATTTCTAACAAAACTGCATTCACAGCTAAAATTGCGAATTTTGATCCATTTCTCGCGAAAATGGACGATATTACCGTTATCAAATATGCCAACTTAAATTTTCCCATTTTTTCTAATTTAAGTTGCTGTATTATTGCTATAACTAAGCCAATAGTTACTCGAATCTGGAATGGCATATCTCGTTCGATTCCTTGTTAAATTTCTAACAAAACTGCATTACAGCTAAAATTTGTTTCGAATTTTGATCCATTTCTCGCGAAAATGGACAATATTACCCGTTATCAAATATGCCAACTTAAATTTTCCCATTTTTTCTAATTTAAGTTGCAGTATTATTGCTATAACTAAGCCAATAGTTACTCGAATCTGGAATGGCATATCTCGTTCGATTCCTTGTTAAATTTCTAACAAAACTGCATTCACAGCTAAAATTGCGAATTTTGATCCATTTCTCGCGAAAATGGACGATATTACCGTTATCAAATATGCCAACTTAAATTTTCCCATTTTTTCTAATTTAAGTTGCTGTATTATTGCTATAACTAAGCCAATAGTTACTCGAATCTGGAATGGCATATCTCGTTCGATTCCTTGTTAAATTTCTAACAAAACTGCATTCACAGCTAAAATTGCGAATTTTGATCCATTTCTCGCGAAAATGGACAATATTACCCGTTATCAAATATGCCAACTTAAATTTTCCCATTTTTTCTAATTTAAGTTGCAGTATTATTGCTATAACTAAGCCAATAGTTACTCGAATCTGGAATGGCATATCTCGTTCGATTCCTTGTTAAATTTCTAACAAAACTGCATTCACAGCTAAAATTGCGAATTTTGATCCATTTCTCGCGAAAATGGACGATATTACCCGTTATCAAATATGCCAACTTAAATTTTCCCATTTTTTCTAATTTAAGTTGCAGTATTATTGCTATAACTAAGCCAATAGTTACTCGAATCTGGAATGGCATATCTCGTTCGATTCCTTGTTAAATTTCTAACAAAACTGCATTCACAGCTAAAATTGCGAATTTTGATCCATTTCTCGCGAAAATGGACAATATTACCGTTATCAAATATGCCAACTTAAATTTTCCCATTTTTTCTAATTTAAGTTGCAGTATTATTGCTATAACTAAGCCAATAGTTACTCGAATCTGGAATGGCATATCTCGTTCGATTCCTTGTTAAATTTCTAACAAAACTGCATTCACAGCTAAAATTGCGAATTTTGATCCATTTCTCGCGAAAATGGACGATATTACCGTTATCAAATATGCCAACTTAAATTTTCCCATTTTTTCTAATTTAAGTTGCAGTATTATTGCTATAACTAAGCCAATAGTTACTCGAATCTGGAATGGCATATCTCGTTCGATTCCTTGTTAAATTTCTAACAAAACTGCATTCACAGCTAAAATTGCGAATTTTGATCCATTTCTCGCGAAAATGGACGATATTACCGTTATCAAATATGCCAACTTAAATTTTCCCATTTTTTCTAATTTAAGTTGCAGTATTATTGCTATAACTAAGCCAATAGTTACTCGAATCTGGAATGGCATATCTCGTTCGATTCCTTGTTAAATTTCTAACAAAACTGCATTCACAGCTAAAATTGCGAATTTTGATCCATTTCTCCGCGAAAATGGACGATATTACCCGTTATCAAATATGCCAACTTAAATTTTCCCATTTTTTCTAATTTAAGTTGCAGTATTATTGCTATAACTAAGCCAATAGTTACTCGAATCTGGAATGGCATATCTCGTTCGATTCCTTGTTAAATTTCTAACAAAACTGCATTCACAGCTAAAATTGCGAATTTTGATCCATTTCTCGCGAAAATGGACAATATTACCGTTATCAAATATGCCAACTTAAATTTTCCCATTTTTTCTAATTTAAGTTGCAGTATTATTGCTATAACTAAGCCAATAGTTACTCGAATCTGGAATGGCATATCTCGTTCGATTCCTTGTTAAATTTCTAACAAAACTGCATTCACAGCTAAAATTGCGAATTTTGATCCATTTCTCGCGAAAATGGACAATATTACCGTTATCAAATATGCCAACTTAAATTTTCCCATTTTTTCTAATTTAAGTTGCAGTATTATTGCTATAACTAAGCCAATAGTTACTCGAATCTGGAATGGCATATCTCGTTCGATTCCTTGTTAAATTTCTAACAAAACTGCATTCACAGCTAAAATTGCGAATTTTGATCCATTTCTCGCGAAAATGGACAATATTACCGTTATCAAATATGCCAACTTAAATTTTCCCATTTTTTCTAATTTAAGTTGCAGTATTATTGCTATAACTAAGCCAATAGTTACTCGAATCTGGAATGGCATATCTCGTTCGATTCCTTGTTAAATTTCTAACAAAACTGCATTCACAGCTAAAATTGCGAATTTTGATCCATTTCTCGCGAAAATGGACGATATTACCGTTATCAAATATGCCAACTTAAATTTTCCCATTTTTTCTAATTTAAGTTGCTGTATTATTGCTATAACTAAGCCAATAGTTACTCGAATCTGGAATGGCATATCTCGTTCGATTCCTTGTTAAATTTCTAACAAAACTGCATTCACAGCTAAAATTGCGAATTTTGATCCATTTCTCGCGAAAATGGACGATATTACCCGTTATCAAATATGCCAACTTAAATTTTCCCATTTTTTCTAATTTAAGTTGCAGTATTATTGCTATAACTAAGCCAATAGTTACTCGAATCTGGAATGGCATATCTCGTTCGATTCCTTGTTAAATTTCTAACAAAACTGCATTCACAGCTAAAATTGCGAATTTTGATCCATTTCTCGCGAAAATGGACAATATTACCGTTATCAAATATGCCAACTTAAATTTTCCCATTTTTTCTAATTTAAGTTGCAGTATTATTGCTATAACTAAGCCAATAGTTACTCGAATCTGGAATGGCATATCTCGTTCGATTCCTTGTTAAATTTCTAACAAAACTGCATTCACAGCTAAAATTGCGAATTTTGATCCATTTCTCGCGAAAATGGACGATATTACCGTTATCAAATATGCCAACTTAAATTTTCCCATTTTTTCTAATTTAAGTTGCAGTATTATTGCTATAACTAAGCCAATAGTTACTCGAATCTGGAATGGCATATCTCGTTCGATTCCTTGTTAAATTTCTAACAAAACTGCATTCACAGCTAAAATTGCGAATTTTGATCCATTTCTCGCGAAAATGGACAATATTACCGTTATCAAATATGCCAACTTAAATTTTCCCATTTTTTCTAATTTAAGTTGCAGTATTATTGCTATAACTAAGCCAATAGTTACTCGAATCTGGAATGGCATATCTCGTTCGATTCCTTGTTAAATTTCTAACAAAACTGCATTCACAGCTAAAATTGCGAATTTTGATCCATTTCTCGCGAAAATGGACGATATTACCGTTTTCAAATATGCCAACTTAAATTTTCCCATTTTTCCTAATTTAAGTTGCAGTATTATTGCTATAACTAAGCCAATAGTTACTCGAATCTGGAATGGCATATCTCGTTCGATTCCTTGTTAAATTTCTAACAAAACTGCATTCACAGCTAAAATTGCGAATTTTGATCCATTTCTCGCGAAAATGGACAATATTACCGTTATCAAATATGCCAACTTAAATTTTCCCATTTTTTTCTAATTTAAGTTGCAGTATTATTGCTATAACTAAGCCAATAGTTACTCGAATCTGGAATGGCATATCTCGTTCGATTCCTTGTTAAATTTCTAACAAAACTGCATTCACAGCTAAAATTGCGAATTTTGATCCATTTCTCGCGAAAATGGACGATATTACCGTTATCAAATATGCCAACTTAAATTTTCCCATTTTTTCTAATTTAAGTTGCAGTATTATTGCTATAACTAAGCCAATAGTTACTCGAATCTGGAATGGCATATCTCGTTCGATTCCTTGTTAAATTTCTAACAAAACTGCATTCACAGCTAAAATTGCGAATTTTGATCCATTTCTCGCGAAAATGGACGATATTACCGTTATCAAATATGCCAACTTAAATTTTCCCATTTTTTCTAATTTAAGTTGCAGTATTATTGCTATAACTAAGCCAATAGTTACTCGAATCTGGAATGGCATATCTCGTTCGATTCCTTGTTAAATTTCTAACAAAACTGCATTCACAGCTAAAATTGCGAATTTTGATCCATTTCTCGCGAAAATGGACAATATTACCGTTATCAAATATGCCAACTTAAATTTTCCCATTTTTTCTAATTTAAGTTGCAGTATTATTGCTATAACTAAGCCAATAGTTACTCGAATCTGGAATGGCATATCTCGTTCGATTCCTTGTTAAATTTCTAACAAAACTGCATTCACAGCTAAAATTCCGAATTTTGATCCAATTCTCGCGAAAATGGACGATATTACCGTTTTCAAATATGCCAACTTAAATTTTCCCATTTTTTCTAATTTAAGTTGCTGTATTATTGCTATAACTAAGCCAATAGTTTCTCGAATCCGGAATGGCATATCTCGTTCGATTCCTTGTTAAATTTCTAACAAAACTGCATTTACAGCTAAAATTGCGAATTTTGATCCATTTCTCGCGAAAATGGACAATATTGCTGTTATCAAATTTTCGATCAAAATTTCGAATTTTGATCCATTTCTCGCGAAAATGGACAATATTACCCGTTATCAAATATGCCAACTTAAATTTTCCCATTTTTCCTAATTTATGTTCAAGTATTATTGCTATAACTAAGCCTATAGCTACTCGAATCTGGAATGGCATATCTCGTTCGATTCCTTGTTAAATTTCTAACAAAACTTCATTCACAGCTAAAATTGCGAATTTTGATCCATTTCTCGCGAAAATGGACGATATTACCGTTTTCAAATATGCCAACTTAAATTTTCCCATTTTCCCTAATTTAAATTGCAGTATTATTGCTATAACTAAGCCAATAGTTACTCGAATCTGGAATGGCCTACCTCGTTCGCCTACCTTGTTAAATTTCTAACAAAACTGCATTCACAGCTAAAATTGCGAATTTTGATCCATTTCTCGCGAAAATGGATGATATTACCCGTTATCAAATATGCCAACTTAAATTTTCCCATTTTTTCTAATTTAAGTTGCAGTATTATTGCTATAACTAAGCCTATAGCTACTCGAATCTGAAATGGCCTAACTCGTTCGATTCCTTGTTAAATTTCTAACAAAACTGCATTCACAGCTAAAATTGCGAATTTTGATCCATTTCTCGCGAAAATGGACAATATAACCGTTATCAAATATGCCAACCTAAATTTTCCCATTTTTTCTAATTTAAGTTGCAGTATTATTGCTATAACTAAGCCAATAGTTACTCGAATCTGGAATGGCATATCTCGTTCGATTCCTTGTTAAATTTCTAACAAAACTGCATTCACAGCTAAAATTGCGAATTTTGATCCATTTCTCGCGAAAATGGACAATATTACCCGTTATCAAATATGCCAACTTAAATTTTCCCATTTTTTCTAATTTAAGTTGCAGTATTATTGCTATAACTAAGCCAATAGTTACTCGAATCTGGAATGGCATATCTCGTTCGATTCCTTGTTAAATTTCTAACAAAACTGCATTCACAGCTAAAATTGCGAATTTTGATCCATTTCTCGCGAAAATGGACGATATTACCGTTATCAAATATGCCAACTTAAATTTTCCCATTTTTTCTAATTTAAGTTGCAGTATTATTGCTATAACTAAGCCAATAGTTACTCGAATCTGGAATGGCATATCTCGTTCGATTCCTTGTTAAATTTCTAACAAAACTGCATTCACAGCTAAAATTGCGAATTTTGATCCATTTCTCGCGAAAATGGACGATATTACCGTTATCAAATATGCCAACTTAAATTTTCCCATTTTTTCTAATTTAAGTTGCAGTATTATTGCTATAACTAAGCCAATAGTTACTCGAATCTGGAATGGCATATCTCGTTCGATTCCTTGTTAAATTTCTAACAAAACTGCATTCACAGCTAAAATTGCGAATTTTGATCCATTTCTCGCGAAAATGGACAATATTACCGTTATCAAATATGCCAACTTAAATTTTCCCATTTTTTCTAATTTAAGTTGCAGTATTATTGCTATAACTAAGCCAATAGTTACTCGAATCTGGAATGGCATATCTCGTTCGATTCCTTGTTAAATTTCTAACAAAACTGCATTCACAGCTAAAATTGCGAATTTTGATCCATTTCTCGCGAAAATGGACGATATTACCGTTATCAAATATGCCAACTTAAATTTTCCCATTTTTTTCTAATTTAAGTTGCAGTATTATTGCTATAACTAAGCCAATAGTTACTCGAATCTGGAATGGCATATCTCGTTCGATTCCTTGTTAAATTTCTAACAAAACTGCATTCACAGCTAAAATTGCGAATTTTGATCCATTTCTCGCGAAAATGGACAATATTACCGTTATCAAATATGCCAACTTAAATTTTCCCATTTTTTCTAATTTAAGTTGCAGTATTATTGCTATAACTAAGCCAATAGTTACTCGAATCTGGAATGGCATATCTCGTTCGATTCCTTGTTAAATTTCTAACAAAACTGCATTCACAGCTAAAATTGCGAATTTTGATCCATTTCTCGCGAAAATGGACAATATTACCGTTATCAAATAT
>NW_024572401.1:0-859 GCF_018153835.1 Drosophila eugracilis
AACTTAAATTAGGAAAAATGGGAAAATTGCCGTATTTGATAACGGGTAATTTCGTCCATTTTTGCGTGTAGAATTGGATCCGTATTCGCAATTTTAGCTGTGAATGCAGATTTTGTTAGGAATTTAAATACCGGAATCGAACGAGATATGCCATTCCAGATTCTGAGTAACTATTGGCTTAGTTATAGTAGTAATACATGCAACTTATTTTAGAAAAATGGGAAAATTTAGGTTGACAGATTTGATAACGGGTCATATTGTCCATTTTTGCGAGAAATGGATCAAAATTCGCAATTTTAGCTGTGAATGCAGTTTTGTTAGAAATTTAACAAGCGAATCGAACGAGATATGCCATTCCAGATTCGAGTAACCATTGGCTTAGTTATAGTAATAATACTGCAAACTTAAATTAGAAAAATGGGAAAATTCTAAGCTGGTTTGATCTTGATAATCGTAATATCGTCCATTTTTGCGAGAAATGGATCAAAAATCGAAATATTTTAGCTGTGGGAATGCAGTTTTGTTAGAAATTTTAACAAAGAATCGAACGAGATATGCCATTCCAGATTCGAGATAACTATTGGCTTAGTTATAGCAATAATACTGCAACTTAAATTAGAAAAATGGGAAAATTTAAGTTGGCATTATTTGATAACGGTAATATCGTCCATTATCGCGATAGATCAAAATTCGTTATTTTAGCTGTGAATGCAGTTTTGTTAGAAATTTAACAAGGAATCGAACGAAGACATGTCACTCCAGATTCGAGTAACCATTCGGCTTATGAAAGTTATAGCCAATACTGGGCAACTTAAATTAGAAAAATGGAAAATTTAAGCTGGCATATTTGATAACGGTA
>NW_024572402.1:0-1194 GCF_018153835.1 Drosophila eugracilis
TAAAATTATGAATTTGATCCATTTCTCATGAAAATGGATGATATTACCCAGTGATCAAATATGCCAACTTAAATTTTCCCATTTTTTCTAATTTAAGTTGCAGTATTATTGCTATAACTAAGCCAATAGTTACTCGAATCTGGAATGGCATATCTCGTTCGATTCCTTGTTAAATTTCTAACAAAACTGCATTCACAGCTAAAAATTGCGAGATTTGATCCATTTCTCGCGAAAATGGACAATATTACCGTTATCAAATATGCCAACTTAAATTTTCCCATTTTTTCTATTTTAAGTTGCAGTATTATTGCTATAACTAAGCCAATAGTTACTCGAATCTGGAATGGCATATCTCGTTCGATTCCTTGTTAAATTTCTAACAAAACTGCATTCACAGCTAAAATTGCGGAATTTTGATCCATTTCTCGCGAAATGGACAATATTACCGTTTATCAAATATGCCAACCTTAAATTTTCCCATTTTTTCTAATTTAAGTTGCGGTATTATTGCTATAACTAAGCCAATAGTTACTCGAATCTGGAATGGCATATCTCGTTCCGATTCCTTTGTTAAATTTCTAACAAAACTGCATTCACAGCTAAAATTGTGAATTCTTTGATCCATTTCTCGCAAAAATGGACGATATTACCTTGTTATCAAATATGCCAACTTAAATTTTCCCCCTTTTTTCTAATTTTAAGTTGCAGTATTATTGCTATAACTAAGCCAATAGTTACTCGAATCTGGAATGGTATATCTCGTTCGATTCCTTGTTAAATTTCTAACAAAACTGCATTCACAGCTAAAATTCCGAATTTTGATCCATTTCTCGCGAAAATGGACGATATAACCGTTATCAAATATGCCAACTTAAATTTTCCCATTTTTTCTAATTTAAGTTGCTGTATTATTGCTATAACTAAGCCAATAGTTACTCGAATCTGGAATGGCATATCTCGTTCGATTCCTTGTTAAATTTCTAACAAAACTGCATTCACAGCTAAATTGCGAATTTTGATCGAAATGGACATGCGTTTTCGTCAAAGTTCTGGAATTCTCGATCCATTTCTCGCGAAAATGGTTGATATTACCCGTTATCAAATATGCCAACTTAAATTTTCCCATTTTTTCTAATTTAAGTTGCAGGATTATTGGGCTATAATCTAAGCCAATAGTTACTCGAATCTGAAATG
>NW_024572403.1:0-1106 GCF_018153835.1 Drosophila eugracilis
ATTCAGCCAAAACAAGTCCTAGAGCTAAGTCAAAGACTGTTTTGTGCAGCTTTCGACCTCTACTTTCACCCCATAAACTTTTGTGGCCGAAGTCGGAAATTTAATATTTGGCCAAATTTTCGCTTTTTGACAGGTCGGGGGTCATAAATTTTTGGAAAATAGGCCAAAACACAAATTGCTCATTTTCCTTGGTTTTTACTCCATAATTCAGCCAAAACAAGTCCTAGAGCTAAGTCAAAGACTGTTTTGTGCAGCTTTCGACCTCTACTTTCACCCCATTAACTTAACTTTAACACCCCATTAATTTTTGTCCAAATTTTTGCTTTTTTGACAGGTCGGGGGTCATCAATTTTTGGAAAATAGGCCAAAACACAAATTGCTCATTTTCCTTGGTTTTTATTCCATAATTCAGCCAAAACAAGTCCTAGAGCTAAGTCAAAGACTGTTTTGTGCAGCTTTCGACCTCTACTTTCACCCCATAAACTTTTGTGGCCGAAGTCGGAAATTTAATTTTTGGCCAAATTTTCGCTTTTTGACAGGTCGGGGGTCATCAATTTTTGGAAAAAAGGCCAAAACACAAATTGCTCATTTTTCTTGGTTTTTATTCCATAATTAAGCCAAAACAAGTCCTAGAGCTAAGTCAAAGACTGTTTTGTGCAGCTTTCGACCTCTACTTTCACCCCATAAACTTTTTGGCCGAAGTCGGAAATTTAATATTTGGCCAAATTTTCGCTTTTTTGACAGGTCGGGGGTCATAAATTTTTGGAAAATAGGCCAAAACACAAATTGCTCATTTTCCTTGGTTTTTATTCCATAATTCAGCCAAAACAAGTCCTAGAGCTAAGTCAAAGACTGTTTTGTGCAGCTTTCGACCTCTACTTTCACCCCATAAACTTTTGTGGCCGAAGTCGGAAATTTAATTTTTGTCAAAATTTTTGGTTTTTTGACAGGTCGGGGGTCATCAATTTTTGGAAAAAAGGCCAAAACCAAAATTGCTCATTTTTCTTGGTTTTTATTCCATAATTCAGCCAAAACAAGTCCTAGAGCTAAGTCAAAGACTGTTTTGTGCAGCTTTCGACCTCTACTTTCACCCCATAAACTTTTGT
>NW_024572404.1:0-1918 GCF_018153835.1 Drosophila eugracilis
ATTTAATATTTAATATTTTAATATTTTAATATTATTTAATATTTAATATTTAATATTTAATATTTAATATTTAATATTTAATATTTAATATTTAATATTTAATATTTAATATTTAATATTTAATATTTAACTATTTAATAATGTTTGTATTTATTATTTAATATTTAATATTAAATATTAAATATTAAATATTAAATATTAAATATTAAATATTTAATATTTAATATTTAATATTTAATATTTAATATTTAATATTTAATATTTAATGTTTAATATTTAATATTTAATATTTAATATTTAATATTTAATATTTAATATTTAATATTTAATATTTAATATTTAATATTTAATATTTAATATTTAATATTTAATATTTAATATTTAATATTTAATATTTAATATTTAATATATTTTATCCCAATATTAAATATTTAATATTTAATATTTAATATTTAATATTTAATATTTAATATTTAATATTTAATATTAAATATTAAATATTAAATATTAAATATTAAATATTAAATATTAAATATTAAATATTAAATAATAAATATTAAATATTAAATATTAAATATTAAATATTAAATATTAAATATTAAATATTAAATATTAAATATTAAATATTAAATATTAAATATTAAATATTAAATATTAAATATTAAATAATAAATATTAAATATTAAATATTAAATATTAAATATTAAATATTAAATATTAAATATTAAATATTAAATATTAAATATTAAATATTAAATATTAAATATTAAATATTAAATATTAAATATTAAATATTAAATATTAAATATTAAATATTAAATATTAAATATTAAATATTAAATATTAAATATTAAATATTAAATATTAAATATTAAATATTAAATATTAAATATTAAATATTAAATATTAAATATTAAATATTAAATATTAATATTAAATATTAAAAATTAAATATTAAATATTAAATATTAAATATTAAATATTAAATATTAAATATTAAAATATTAAATATTAAATATTAAATATTAAATATTAAATATTAAATATTAAATATTAAATATTAAATATTAAATATTAAAAATATTAAATATTAAATATTAAATATTAAATATTAAATATTAAATATTAAATATTAAATATTAAATATTAAATATTAAATATTAAATATTAAATATTAAATATTAAATATTAAATATTAAATATTAAATATTAAATATTAAATATTAAATATTAAATATTAAATATAGATATTAAATATTAAATATTCAAATATTGTTCAGATGAGGGCTAATATTGCCGCCGAAGAAAGAGCGCGTGAGAGCGCATCGCGCTGAAGAGCGCATCCCACTCTAAAGAGCGCATCCGCGCTGAAGAGTGCAACCGCGCTGAAGCGCATCCGCGCTGAAGGAAGTGCATCACCCTCGCCCCTCTCTGACATCTTTTTCTCGCTCTCGGGTCCAGAGTGCGGCGGTCGGCCGTCGGCGATCGTCTTTTCTTATGCTAAGTTAAGTTAAGTTCAGTTTTTTCTTGTATGAAGTGAATAAACCAGACGGGCGATTCGATGACTCCCCGACTTCACACCACAATCAAGAGACATCTTTTCCTTGGCACACGCCCCACTATCAACATTTGGTCCTTCGACGGATTTCCTGGATATTCTGGATACTTTGGATTCCTGGATATCTTCTTCTTTCCAACTTGATTCTCGGCAGTGTTCCGCCAAAAGATAAGTACGAATTTTTCGTCTCCGTCTCTCTGCCGGTGTAGCAGTGGTCGAACATAAAATTTCGTTCACACGGCTGCAATTTATTCGCTTTCCGTGTCAACTCCAAGTCCCGGTTTTCCGACACACAACGGCGGTTTGAGATTTTCTCTGCTTATTCGTCTTCATATTCTGCCAAATTTTCCCATCCGACTC
>NW_024572405.1:0-777 GCF_018153835.1 Drosophila eugracilis
TTATATAGAAGTTTTTATTACGGCGTCACTAATAATATGATCGTTTCATTTGGCTACCATTATGGGGACTATTGGACACCTATAGATTCCCATATTATTAACTAGTTTTTATGAGACTTGTACTTGTACAATTTCTTTCTTTTATATAGTTGTTTTATTGCGTATGTCACTAATAAATGACGTTTCATTTGGCTACCATTATGAGGACTTACACCTATAGGACTCCGATCATATTATTAACTTAGGCAGTCTTTATGAGACTTGTACTTGTATATTTCTTTATTTATATAGAAGTCTTTTATTACACGGCGTCACTAATAAGATGACGTTTTTGGCTACCATTATGGGGACTATTGGACACCCACAGACTCCCATATTATTAACTTAGTCTCTTTATGAGAGACTTGTACTTGTATAATTTCTTTCTTTATATGAAGTGCTTTTATTACGGCGTCACTAATAAGATGACGTTTCATTTGGCTACCATTATGGGGACTATTGGACACCTATAGACTCCTCATATTATTAACTTAGTCTCCTTTAGCGACTTGTGCTTGTATAATTTCTTTATTTATATAGAAGTGCTTTTATTACGGCGTCACTAATAAGATGACGTTTCATTTGGCTACCATTATGGGGACTATTGGACACTATAGATTCCCTTATTATTAACTTAGTCTCTTTATGAGACTTGTACTTGTATAATTTCTTTATTTATGAAGTGGGTTTTATTACGGCGTCACTAATAAGATGACGTTTCATTTGGCTACCATTATG
>NW_024572406.1:0-343 GCF_018153835.1 Drosophila eugracilis
TTTATATACATCTCTGTTATTGAATGAACTCTCATTTCTGCCACTTCAAAAATGGGGAACTATTATTGGACACTTATAGACTCCCATTGTAGCTAATGAAGGCAAGTTACTATATAAATTATATACTAAATATTCTTTATTATCAGTAATAATTAAAAATAGAATAAAAACATATATAATTTATATGTACCTTATACATGTATATACATAAACATTTGTTATAGCATAATATGTATATTAAAATAATATATATAATAATATTATGTTTCAATACTTAATATATAAGAGAAAGAGAAAAAATAGATGTGATATAGATAAAAACCATCCATCCATATCATCTAAT
>NW_024572407.1:0-778 GCF_018153835.1 Drosophila eugracilis
GTATGGGCGCTACACTGCTTTGCAGATAGTGCTGTTGATGCCGTCCACATGCCTGTGAGAAGAGGCCCGCTTCAACCTGGCGACTTGAAGCATCAACTCTCCTTCCTCTTGCCAGGGACCTTCCTCCGCCCGCAATCGGTGCATTCGACTCCGCAACTGGGAAAGTTACGGGAGGAGCACACGCGCACAGTCACTCCAATCAGTGACCAGCTCGCCATCACCCGGCGGAGGCACCCAATCCCGTGCACTTCAAACGCCCTCGCAGATCTCGTAGACGCGCCTCAGGGATCGTGCGTGGTATTCTCCTGTACGTAGCGCTTCCAACTATCCTCCTTCGTTTCTATTTGCAACCGGCTGAGGCCAGCTCTCAGCGCGACCACAAGAAGCTTCAGCCGCATCACCGTCACTGATGGTTTTAGGTGCTTTTAAATGACTGTCTTCCGCATTGGCGCCTTGCGCATTCAGGCTGGCGGTCCACTGTGCCTCGTCTCTTTTCCTCCTGGGCGATTTCGGTGATCCTCCTACCCAACGCGAGGTCACATGTTATCGTGTACCATATCGCGGTGGTCGAGACTTCGCTGGTCCAACGGCAACTGTGAGAAGTCTTCCGGAATATCGGCTGACCGACTTACCATCTCCCGTTCGAACAATAAGGGAGTATTGGAGATAAACGAGACGGAACAGGAGTTGTGTTTCTCAACTGTGCGCGTGGTCATTCGGTGTTGCCACAACACTGATTATGTTGTGGTCACTTTCAATCCACTCTCGGTCCACTCTC
>NW_024572408.1:0-487 GCF_018153835.1 Drosophila eugracilis
TGAACACTGGCTAGGGCTGAAGGATTGAGGGCAACGGCTCCACTCTCCAGCATCCACTTTTTCAGACAGCAAAGCCAAATTTTTTGGCCGTGTTTTGCATGTCTCTTTCCATCTCCGAGGAGTTTACAAAACCATAGGGGGACACTGCGTCTTCAATAAGTCCAAGTGGATTGTGGGGCTCCCCTGCCGGCCCGCAGGACCGCATCCATGTGGTCTGAGGTACGGTTCCTCTAGATCGGTCGAACTTGCAGTATACAGAGCAAAGGAAGATTGAGTAAGAAACTCCTTCAACGCTCACACCGCACACCGCCATAGTCGGTGAGTAGCGTCTCCATCAGCATGCAGCAGATGACATCCGCGATCCACGAGGATGGCTGCCTTCTACGATCGGAAAACATCCTCTGAGCTTTCGCTTCCCGGCGCGCGCAGAAGCATCCTGCTCGTCCCGCTTTACCGGCGTAATCTACCACGGCAGTGCAAACAGACA
>NW_024572409.1:0-524 GCF_018153835.1 Drosophila eugracilis
GGGAGACGGTTACCCGCTTCCCCCGGCGGGCAGCCCCTAACGGCTGACCTTCAGCTCTACTGCTAGCAACCGACCTGTCACTGTCACTAGTGGCGCCCTCCACCGGATGAGGTGGCGCCATAACTGCCTCGAAGTATGCAACGAAATTTGCAATAAACGTAGCCTAGAAGTATGCTTCTAAATCTTCCGTTTGGTTTGTTTACTTACCAATACAAGTAAGCATGTCTGCAAACACGTGTTTTGCGTGAAATAACTTCGGAACGCTGTTTTCTCCTCGGAAAGCGAATTTCCCGAAATCCCCAAAAATTACACCTCGTTTTCCTCTTCCTCCGTGAATTTTAAAAGCCAAATCGATTTTAATTCCCGCGGAATCCAAAAATTGATAACAACGGAAATGGGGCGCAACGAAAACACGTCCGTCGTTAATCCATTCATGCGCGTCACTAATTAGATGACGAGGCATTTGGCTACCAGAGTCATAGTGCTCCGCCGTTGACCCGCTTGAGATTTCTTCACTTTGACAT
>NW_024572410.1:0-7282 GCF_018153835.1 Drosophila eugracilis
GGCAACAGGCAACAGGCAACCCAGGCGGCTTAGGCAACAGGCAACCCAGGCAACAGGCACAGGCAAGCAGGCAACAGGCAACAGGCAACAGGCTTGAAGCAGGCAACAGGCTGACAGGCAACAGGCAACAGGCAACAGGCGGCAGGCGGCCCAGACGGACAGGCAGACGGGCTGGCGGGCTGGCAGGCAGCACGGGCGCTTGGCACCGGGCAACGGGCTGGCGGGCGGCGGAGGCTGGCAGGCGGCGGGCGGCGGGCGGCGGGGCGAAGCTGGCGGGCCTTGGGCGGCCACGGGGCGGCAGGCGACAGGCTGACAGGCAGCAGGCGGCGAGGCGACAGGCGGCAGACGGCAAGCGAACTGGCGGCAGGCAGCAGGCGGCGGGCGACGTCAGGCTAACAGGCGGCAGGCCGACGGGCGAGCAGGCGAACAGGCGGCAGGCGGCGGGCGGCGGGCCGCAGGCTGCAGGCTGGCAGGCAACGGGCTGGGCGGGCGGCAGGCGGCGGGCGGCGGGCTGGCAGGCGGCGGGCGGCCGGGCTGGCAGGCGACGGGCGGCGAAGGGGCCAGCGGAGCTGACAGGAGCTGGCGGCAGACGCTGACAGGCGGAACGGGGCGGCGGGCGGCGGGCGGCGAGGCAACGGGTGGCGGGCGACGGGCGACAGGGCGGCAGGCTGACGGGCTGACAGGCTGACAGGCGGCGGGCGGCCGGGCTGACGGGCGGCGGGCGGCGGGCGGCCGGGCGGCGGGCTGACAGGCTGACAGGCGGCACAGGCGGCGAGGCTGGCAGGCGGCAGGCGGCGGCAGGCGGCAGGCAGCGGGCAAACGGGCGGGCAGGCGGCAGGCGAAGCAGGCGGCAGGCGCGGCGGGCTGGCGGGCGGCAGGCGGCGGGCGGCAGGCGGCGGGCTGGCGGGCCGACAGGCGACGGGGCAAGCGGGCGGCAGGCGGCAGGCTGGCGGGCGGCAGGCGGCAGGCGGCAGGCGGCAGGGCGGCGGGCGGCAGGCGGCGGGCGGCAGGCGGACAGGCGGCAGGCGACAGGCGGCAGGCGGCACCGGCGGCAGGCTGGCAGGCGGCAGGCAGGCAGGCGGCAGGCGACAGGCGACAGGCGACAGGCGGCAGGCAGCAGGCAGCAGGCGGCAGGCGGCAGGCTGACAGGCAGGCGGGCAAGCGGGCGGACAGGCGGCAGGCGGCAGGCGGCAGGCGGCAGGCGGCAGGCGGCGGGCGGCAGGCAGCAGGCCGGCGGGCGGCAGGCGGCAGGCGGCAGGCGGCAGGCGGCAGGCGGCAGGCGGCAGGCACAGGCGGCAGGCGGCGGGCGGCGGGCTGACAGGCGGCGGGCGGCAGGCGGCCAGGCGGCAGGCTGACAGGCGGCGGGCGGCGCGGCGGCGGGCGGCAGGCGGCGGGCGGGCAGGCCAGGCGAGCAGGCTGACAGGCAAGCGGCGGCAGGCTGGCGGGCTGACAGGCGGCGGGCGGCGGGCGGCAGGCGGCGGGCGAGGCGGCGGGCGGCAGGCGGCAGGCGGCAGGCGACAGGCGGCAGGCGACAGGCAGCAGGCAACGAGGCGGCAGGCGGCAGGCGACAGGCGGCAGGCGGCGGGCGGCAGGCAAGCGGCGACAGCCGACGGGCGACGGGCTGACGGGCTGACGGGCTGACGGGCGGCGGGCTGAGCGGGCGGACGGGCGACAGGCGACAGGCGGCAGGCGACAGGCGGCGGGCGACGGGCTGACAGGCGGCAGGCGGCAGGCGGCAGGCGGACGGGCAACAGGCGGCAGGCGACAGGCGGCAGGCGGCCGGCAGGCGGCAGGCGGCAGGCGGCAGGCGGCGGGCGGCAGGCGGCGGGCGGCAGGCGGACAGGCGGCAGGCAGCAGGCGGCAGGCGGCAGGCGGCGGGCGGCAGGCGGCAGGCGGCCAGGCGGCAGGCGACAGGCAACAGGCGGAGGCGGCAGGCAACAGGCGGCAGGCGGCAGGCGGCGGGCGGCAGGCGACGGGCGGCAGGCGGCAGGCGACGGGCAGCAGGCGGCGGGCGGCAAGGGCGAACCGGCGACAGGCGGCAGGCGGCGGGCGGCGGGCGGCGGGCGGCGGCAGGCGACAGGCGGCAGGCGACAGGCGGCGGGCGGCAGGCGGCAGGCTGCCAGGCGGCAGGCGGCTCAGGCTGACAGGCGGCAGGCAGCAGGCGGCCGGAGCGGCGGGCGGCAGGCGACGGGCGGCAGGCGGCGGGCGGCAGGCTGACAGGCTGACAGGCGGCAGGCGGCAGGCGGCAGGCGGCAGGCGACAGGCGGCAGGCGGCAGGCGGCAGGCGGCAGGCGGCAGGCGGCAGGCGACAGGCGGCAGGCAGCAGGCGGCAGGCAGCAGGCAGTAGGCAGGCGGCAGGCGGCAGGCGGCAGGCGGCACGGCAGGCGGCAGGCGGCAGGCGGCAGGCACAGGCGGCGGGCGGCAGGCGGCAGGCGGCGGAGGCGGCGGGCGGCAGGCGGCGGCAGGCGGCAGGCGGCAGGCGGCGGAGGCGGCAGGCGGCAGGCGGCGGGCGACGGGCGAAGCGGGCTGACAGGCTGGCAGGCGGCAGGCGGCAGGCGGCAGGCGGCAGACTGCAGGCGACAGGCGGCGGGCGGCGGGCTGACGGGCGGCTCGGGCGACAGGCGAGGCGGCGGGCTGACGGGCCGGCGGCCCGGGGCTGACGGAGCGGTCGGCAGGGGCTGACGGGCTGACGGCTGCCGGCGTCGGGCGGCAGGCGGCAAGCGACGGGCGACAAGCAACAACGGGCGGCGGCTGACGAGCGCCGGGCGGCTGACGGGCTGGAGGCGGCGGGCTGACAGGCTGACAGACTGGCAAAAAGGCTGACAGAGCGGCAGGCGACAGGCTGACAGGCGACAGGCGCTGCAGGCGGCAGGCGACGGGCCGGAGGCGACAGGCGGCAGGCGGCAGGCGGCAGGCGGCAGGCCGGCAGGCGGCAGGCGGCAGCGGCAGGCGACCGGCTGACAGGCGACAGGCAGCAGGCGGCAGGCGACGGGCGGCAGACGGCAGACTCTGACAGGCAGGCAGCAGGCAGCAGGAGCGGGCGGCGGGCGGCAGACAACAGACGACAGACTGGCAGACTGAACGCGGCTGACCGGCTGACACGGCGGGCTGAACCCAGCGGGCAACAGGCGACAGGCGGCCCAGGCGGCAGGCGGCAGGGCGACAGGCGCCCGGCAGCAGACCCGGCAGACGGCAGGCGGCAGGCGGCCCAGGCGACAAAGCATCAGGCGACAGGCAGCAGGCCGAAGCAAACGTGAGGCGGCAGGCGGCAGGCGGCAGGCGGCGGAGCGGCGGGCGAAGCGGGCGGAACAGGCGGCAGGCGGCAGGCGGCGAGCGGCGCGGGCGAAGCGGGCTCCAGAGCAGGCAGACAGGAGCGAAAGCAGGCAGCAAAGAGCAGCAGGCGGCAGGCAGCAGGCGAGCAGGCGAGCAGAGGGAGGCGGCAGGCGCAGGCGAGCAGGCAGCAGGCGGCAGGCGGCAGCTGACAGGCAGCAGGCGGCAGACGGCGGGCCCCAGGCGGCAGGCACCCCGGCAGGCGGCAGGCGGCGGGCGAGCAGGCTGACAGGCCGGCAACCCTGACCCGGCAGGCAGCCAGGCGGTGGGCTGGCAGGCAGCAGGCGGCAGGCGGCAAGGCAGCAGGCGGCAGGCGGCAGGCAGCAGGCAACCCGCGAAGGCGGCTTGGGCGACAGGCGGCGGGCGGCAGGCGGCAGGCAGCAGGCGGCAGGCGGCAGGCGGCAGGCGGCACAAACAGGCGGCAGGCGGCAGGCGGCAGGCTGACGGGCGGCAGGCGGCAAGCAGGCGGCAGGCGGCAGGCGGCGGGCGGACAGGCAGGCAGGCAGCAGGCGGCAGGCGGCAGGGCGGCGCAGGCGACGGGCGGTGGGCGAAGCAGGCGGCAGGCGGCAGGCGGCAGCAGGCGGCAGGCATTTGGCAGGCAGCTTGAGCGCAGGCAGGCAGGCGGCAGGCGGCGGGCGGCCCAGGCGAAGCAGGCGGCAGGCGGCAGGCGAGCAGGCGGCAGGCGGCGAGGCTGGCGGGCGGCAGGCGGCAGGCGGCAGGCGGCGGGCAGCAGGCTGACGGGCGGCAGGCGGCAGGCGGCAGGCGGCGGAGCGGCGGGCGGCAGGCGGCAGGCGAGGCGGCAGGCGGCCGAAGCCGGCAGGCGGCAGGCGGCAGGCGGCAGGCGGCCCGGACGGCAGGCAGCAGGCGGCAGGCAGCAGGCTTGGCTGGAACTGAACAGGTGGCAGGCAACAGGCAACCCTTCCCCAGGCAGGCAGCAGACGGCAAACTGACCTCAGAGCGGCAGGCGGCAGGCAACAGGCCCAGGCGGCAGGCGGCAAGGCTGGCTGCAGGCAAGGCTGGGCAACAGGCAAGCAGGCAACAGGCAGCCGGCAGAGGCAACAGGCAACAGGCAACAGGCATAGGCAGGCGCCAAACAACAGGCAACAGGAGCAACAGGCAAAACGCGACAGGCAGCAAGCAGCAAGCGGCTGGGCGACGAGCGGCAAACTGACGGGCAGCGAGCGACAAAAAAGCGGCCAGGGCAGGCGGCGGGCGACAGGCCGGCAGGCGGCAGGCGGCAGGCGGCGTGCCGGCAGGCGGCGCGGCAGGCCGCAGGCGGCGTGCGAAGCGCAGGCGGCAGGTTGACAGGCGACTAGGCAACAGGCAAACGGAGGCAGGCAGGCGACAGGCAACAGGCAACAGGCGACAGGCGGCACGCCGGCAGTCTGAGGCAGCAGGCAGCCGGCCAGGCGGCAGGCAGCCCAGGCAGCAGGCGGCAGGCGGCCAGGCTGGCAGGCACCAGGCAACAGGCAACAGGCAGCAGGCAACAGGCAACCGCAGGCAACAGGCAACAGGCAACAGGCGGCAGACGAAGGCGGCAGGCAACAGGCAGCAGCGCAGGCGGTAGGCGGCAGGCGGCAGGCGGCAGGCGACAGGCGGCTGGCGGCAGGCGACAGCGGCAACCGGCAGGCAGCAGGCGGCAGCCGGCAGGCAGCAGCCGGCTGGCTGCAGGCAGGCGACAGGCAACAGGCAACCATGCAACAGGCAACTGGCAGGCAACAGGCTGGCAAACAGGCAACAGGCGGCCCAGACCGAAAGGCGGCAGGCAAAGCAGCAGGCAACAGGCAACAGGCAACAGGCAACAAGCTAACAGGCAACAGGCAACAGGCAGCAGGCGACAGGCAACAGGCAGCAGCACGCAAGACCCGCGGCAACAGGTGAAAGGCTACAGAACTGACACACTGAAACAGCAAACAACAGGCAGGCACACTGAAAGACAAGGCTGCAAGGCTGAAAGGCGACAGGCGGCAGGCAGCAGGCGGCGGGCGGCGGGCGGCGGGCGCAGGCAGGCAGCAGGCAGCGGGCTGACAGGCAACAGGCGGCAGGCGGCAGGCAACGGGCGGCACCGCAGGCAACAGGCAGCAGGCAGCAGGCAGCAGGCGGCAGGCAGCAGGCAAGCAGGCGGCCGAGCAGCAGGCGCCCGGCACCACCAGGCAACAGGCAACCCAGGCGAACAGGCAACAGGCGGCAACAGGCAACAGGCAGACAGGCAACAGGCAGCAGGCGCCAGGCGGCAGGCGGCAGGCGGCAGGCGGCAGGCGGCGGGCGGCAGGCGGCAGGCGGCAGGCGGCAGGCACGCAAGCGGAAGCGGAGGCGGCAGGCGGCAGGCGACAGGCGGCAGGCGGCAGGCGGCAGGCAGCTGGCAAGGCAGACAGGCTACAGGCAGCAGGCAGCCCAGGCGAGCAGGCAACAGGCAACAGGCGACAGGCAGCAGGCAACAGGCAACCAGGCAACCCAGGCCACAGGCAACCCACGGCAACAGGCAACCCAGGCGGCAGGCAACAGGCCAAAGCAGGCGGCAGGCGGCAGGCTGACAGGCAGAAGCAGGCAGAGCAGGCAGAGCAGGCAAACAGGCGGCAGGCTGTCAGGCTTCCATCACCAGGCAACAGAGCAACAGGCCAAGCAGGCAGCTTAGGCAACAGGCAAGCAAGCTGACCCGGCAACAGGCAACAGGCAGCAGGCAACAGGCAACAGGCAACCAGGCAACAGGCAACAGGCTGAAACAGGCAACAGGCAAACAGGCAAACAGGCAACAGGCGAGCAGGCAGCAAAACTGGCAGAGCGGCAGGCGGCAGGCCGAAGCAAGGCAACAGGCAACAGGCAACAGGCTGACAGGCAAACAGACTGACGGGCAACGGGCTGACAGGCGGCGGGCAACCGGAGCGACAGCGAACTGACAGACGGCTGACGGCAGACGCTGACGGGCGGCGACGGGCGGCAGGCGGCAGACTGACGGGCGAGCGGGCGGCGGGCTGACGAGCGGCGGGCGAGCGAACTGACAGGCGACGGGCTGACAGGCGACAGACTGACGGGCAACAGGCAACAGGCAACAGAGCGGCAGGCGGCAGGCAACAGGCAGCAGGCAGGCAGGCGGCAGGCAGCAGGCAACAGGCAACAGGCAGCAGGCAACAGGCAACAGGCAAACAGGCAACAGGCAACAGGCAACAGGCAACAGGCAACAGGCAACAGGCAACAGGACGAACAGGCAACAGGCAACAGGCAGCAGGCTGACAGGCGGCAGGCGGCGGGCTGAAAGGCTGAAAGGCTGATAGACTGGGCGTGAGGCAGGCGGGCTGACGGGCTGGCGGGCGGCGGGCGGCTGGGCTGACGGGCGGCAGGCTGACAGGCGGCGCGGGCGGCAGGCGGCGGGCGGCGGGCAGAGCGGGGCGGCGGGCTGACGGGCTGACGAACTGACAGGCAGGCAGACGGCAAGGCTGACAGGCAAAGCAGGCAACAGGCAACAGGCAACAGGCAACAGGCAACAGGCAGCAGGGCAAACAGGCAACAGGCAAGCAGGCAACCCAGGCAGCAGGCAACTGTGACGGCTTAGGCAGCAGGCGGCAGGCGGCAGGCGGCTGGAGCTTGGCTCGGGCGAAGCAGGCAACAGGCTGGCAGGCAACAGGCAACGAACTGACTGCAGGCTGACAGGCAACAGGCGGCGGGCGGCAGGCGGCGGGCGGCGGGCGGCGGGCGGCGGGCGGCAGGCGAGCGAGCGGCGGGCCCGGTGAGGCGGCGGGCTGACGGGCGGCAGGAAGCGGCGAGGCTGACAGGCGGCGGGCTGACGGGCGGCAGGCTGAGCAGGCGGCGGGCGAGCAGGCAACAGGCAACAGGCAACCCAGGCAACAGGTAACAGGCAACAGAAGCAACAGGCAACAGAGCAGGCAAGCAGGCAACCCCCAGGCGGCCCAGGCAACAGGCAACAGGCAACAGGCAACCCAGGCAGCAGACGGCA
>NW_024572411.1:0-6680 GCF_018153835.1 Drosophila eugracilis
GCTGACAGGCAACAGGCGGCAGGCAACGGGCAACAGGCAAACGGAGCGACGGGCTGACAGGCCCGGCGGAGCTGACAGGCTGACAGAACGCGGGCTGACAGGCAACCGGAACTAACGGGCAACAGGCAACGAGGCAACAGGCAACAGGCAACAGGCAACCCAGAGCTAGCAGGCAGCAAGCAATGAGCAACAGGCAACAGGCAACAGGCAACAGGCAACAGGCAAAGGCAACAGAGCAACAGGCAACAACAGATGCTAACAGGCAACAGGCAACAGGCAAACAGGCAACAGGCAACAGGCAACAGGCAACAGGCAACAGGCAACAGGCAACAGGCAACCTAGGCAACAGGCAACAGGCTGGCTGGGGCAACAGGCAACAGGCGGCAGGCAACCAGGCAACAGGCAACCAGAGCGAACCCAGAGCTGGCAGGCAACAGGCAACCCAGGCAACAGGCAACAGGCAACAGGCAACAGGCAGCAGGCAGCAGGCGGCCAGGCACCCGGTGACTGACAAAAGCGGCAGGCGACAGGCGGCAGGCAACAGGCGGCAAAGCAGGCAAGCGGCAGCAGGCAGCAGGCAGACTGACAGGCCGCGGGCTGACAGGCGGCCGAGCCCCTGACCGGCAGCGGGCTGAAAGCAGGCGACGGGCTGACGGGCTGACCGCAACGGGCGACAGGCGGCAGGCAACGGGCTCTCGGGCGACAACTGACAGGCAGCAGGCTTGAGCAGGCTAACCCGACTGACAGGCGACAGGACCAAACAAGGGCGACAAAGGCGACAAGTGCTACAGGCTACAGACGCACTAACAGGCAACAGGCGCAGGCGACAGGCAACAGGCGGAGCTGACAGCTACAGGCGAACTGACAGGCAACCGGAGCTGGCAACAGCCCCGCCAGGCAACAGGCAACAGGCAACAGCAGGCAACAGGCTGACAGGCAACAGGCAACAGGCAGCAGGCAACAGGCAGCAGGCAGCAGGCCTCAGGCAACAGGCCCCAGGCAACAGGCAAAGGAAAGGCCCAGCAGGTGGCAAGGCAACAGGCGACAGGCAGCAGGCAACAGGCAACCGGCGACAGGCAGTCAGGCAACAGGCGGCCCAGGCAGCAAGGCAGCAGGCGGCGGCGGCGGGCGACAAGGAGCAAGGCTGGCAGGCTGACGAACCCAGCGGGCTGACGGGCTGACGGGCGCCGGGCAAAGGCACCCAGGCGAAAGGGCAGGCGGCTTGGGCAACAGGCGACGGAGCTAACCAGGCGGCGAACTTAGGCGGCAGCCGGACGGCTGGGCGACGGGCTGACAGGCGACAGGCAACAGGCGGCAAGCAGACAGACCCTTAGGCGACAGGCAGCAGGCGACAGGCGACAGGCACTCTAAGACAGGCGACAGGCGGCGGGCAACAGGCACCAGGCACCGGCTCAGGAAGGCAACCAGGCAACAGGCAACAGGCACCAGGCAACAGGCAACAGGCTAACAGGCAACAGGCTGGCAGGGCAACAAGCAACAGGCAACAGGCAACAGGCAACAGGCAGCAGGCAACAGGCAGCAGGCAACAGGCAACAGGCAACAGAGCAACAGGCAACAGGCAAAGGCAACAAGCAGCCCAGGCAACAGGCAGCAGGCGGCCCAGGCGGCAGGCGGCGGCAGGCGACAGGCAACAGAGGCAGCAGGCGACGGGCAACAGGCAACGGGCTGCAGGCGGCGGAGCAACAGGCAGCAGGCGGCCAGGCAACAGGCAACAGGCAACAGGCAACAGGCGACAGGCGGCAGGCGGCAGGCGGCAGGCGGCAGGCGGCAACAGGCAAGCAGGCAGGCTGGCAGGCCGGCAGGCGGCGGGGCTGGCAGGCCGGCCAGAGCGGCAACAGGCGACAGGCGGCAGGCTGACAGGCGGCAGGCAACAGGCAACAGGCGACAGGCGACAGGCAACAGGCAACTGGCAGGCGGCAGGCGGCAGGCTAACAGGCGGCAGGCAACAGGCAAGCGAACGGCAACCGAAAGCAGGCAACAGGCTGGCAACGGGCTGGAACGGCAGGCGGCAGGCGGCAAACTGACAGGCCAGGCAACAGGCGAGCAGGCACAGAGCATAGGCAACAGGCAGCAGGCCGACAGGCAACAAGGCAACCGGGCAGGCGGCAGGCTGGCAGGCTGGCAAACGGAGGCGCAGGCGAACAGGCGACGGGCGGCAGGCAACAGGCGGCAGGCAACAGGCGGCAGGCGGCCAGGCGACAGGCGGCAGGCGGACAGGCGGCAGGCGGCAGGCGGCGAGCGGCAGGCGGCAGGCTGGCAACAGGCAACAGGCAACAGGCAACAGGCAAAGGCAGCAGGCAACAGGCACCAGGCAACTCAGGCAACAGGCAACAGGCAACAGGCGGCAGGCAGCAGGCAACAGGCAAGCAAGGCAACAGGCAACAGGCAGACGGCAGGCTTGGCGGCAGGCGGCAGGCAACGGGCAACAGGCGGCAGGCAGGCGGCAGGCAGACAAGGCAGCAGGCAACAGGCAGCAGGCGGCAGGCGGCAGGCGGCCAGGCGGCAGGCTGGCAGGCGGCAGGCAGGCGCAGGCAACAGGCGGCAGGCTGACAGGCGGACAGGCGGCAGGCAGCAGGCGCGACAGGCGGCAGGCGGCAGGCTGACAGGCGGCAGGCACGGAGGCTGACAGGCGGCCGACTGACAGGCGACGGGCTGACAGGCTGGCAGGCGGAGCTGACGGCTGGGCGGGGGCTGACGGGCGACTGGCAAGCAGGCAGCAGGCGGCTAGGCTGACGGGCGGCAGGCGGCAGGCAAGCGGGCGGCAGGCGGCAGGCGGCGGGCGGCGGGCGGCAGGCGGCAGGCAGGCGGCAGGCGGCAGGCGGCAGGCGGCAGGCGACAGGCAACAGGCGGCAGGCAACAGGCGACAGGCAACAGGCAACAGGCAAGGCCCAGGCAACCCAGGCGGCAGGCAACAGGCAACAGGCAACAGGCAACAGGCAACAGGCAACAGGCAACAGGCAACAGGCAACAGGCAACCAGGCAACAGGCAACAGGCAACAGGCAACAGGCAACAGGCAACAGGCAACGCAAGGCAACAGGCAACAAACGACGGGCAACAGGCAACAGGCAACAGGCAACAGCAGGCAACAGGCAACAGGCAACAGGCAACAGGGCTAACAGGCAGCAGGAACAGCAGGCAACAGGCGAACAGGCAACAGGCAACAGGCAACAGGCTAACAGGCAACAGGCAACAGGCAACAGGCAGCAACAGGCAACAGGCGACAGGCAGGCAGGCAACAGGCAACAGGCGGCAGGCGGCAGGCGACGGGCGGCAGGCTGCAGGCGGCGCAGGCGAGGCAGGCGGCAGGCGGCGGGCGGCAGGCGGCAGGCGGCGGCGCAGCGGCAGGCGGCAGGGCGACAGGCGGCAGGCAACAGGCGACAGGCAACAGGCAACAGGCAACAGGCAACAGGCAAGGCAGGCAACAGGCGCAGGCAACAGGCAACAGGCAACAGGCAACAGGCAGCAGGCAACAGGCAGGCAGGCAACAGGCAACAGGCAACAGGCGGCAGGCTGGCAGGCAACAGGCGGCAGGCTGACAGGCGGCAGGCAGGCAGGCGGCGGGCAGCAGGCGGCAGGCGGCGGCGGCGGGCGGCAGGCGGCGGGCAACAGGCACAAGCAACAGGCAGCAGGCGACGGGCAGCAGGCAACAGGCAACAGGCAACAGGCAGGCACGGGCGGCAACAACAGGAACAAACAAGCAACAGGCAACAAACAACAGGCAAGCAGGCAACAGGCGGCAGGCAAACAGGCGGCAGACAGGCAACACAGCAGGCAACAGGCAACAGGCAACAGGCAGCAGGCAACCAGGCAGCAGGCAACAGGCAACAGGCAACAGGCAACAGGCAACAGGCAACAGGCAACAGGCAAACAGCAGGCAACAGGCGACAGGCAACAGGCAAAGGCGACAAGCGACAGGCGGCGGGCGCAGGGGCAGGCGGCAGGCGGCAGGCGGCGGGCAGGCGGCAGGCAGCAGGCGGCAGGCTGGCGGGCGGCAGGCGGCAGGCAGGCGGCAGGCAGCAGAGCGACAGGCGGCAGGCGGCAGGCGACGGGCACCGGGCGGCAGGCACAGGCGGCAGGCAACAGGCAGCAGGCTGACAGCAGGCAACAGGCAACAGGCAACAGGCAACAGGCGGCGGGCAACAGGCAACAGGCAACAGGCAGCAGGCGGCAGGCTGACAGGCGGCAGGCGGCAGGCAACAGGCAACAGGCAACAGGCAACAGGCAGGCAACGGGCAAGCAGGCAGCAGGCAACAGGCAACAGGGCAACAGGCGGGCAACAGGCGGCAGGCAGCAGGCAACAGGCAACAGGCAACAGGCGGCAGGCAACAGGCGACAGGCTAACAGGCAACAGGCAACAGGCAACAGGCAACAGGCAACAGGCGGCAACAGGCAACAGGCAAGCAGGCGGCAGGCGGCAGCAGGCGGCGGGCGACAGGCAGCAGGCTGGCCAGGCGGCAGGGCAGGCAGGCGGCAGGCGGCCAGGCAGGGCGGCAGGCGGCCAGGCAGGCAGGCGGCAGGCAGCAGGCGGCAGGCGGCGGGCGACAGGCAGGCAGGCGGCGGGCGACAGGCGACAGGCGACAGGCAGCGGCGGCGGCAGGCGGCAGGCCGGGCAGGCGGCGGGCGGCAGGCGGCGGGCGGCAGGCGGCAGGCAACAGGCAACAGGCGACAGGCGACAGGCAACAGGCGGCAGGCTGGCAGAGCGGCAGAGCGGCAGGCTGACAGGCAAACGGCAAACAGGCAACAGGCAGGCAAACAGGCAAGGCAGGCAACAGGCTGACAGGCAACAGCAGGCAACAGGCGGCAGGCAACAGGCAACAGGCAACCAGGCAACAGGCAACAGGCAACAGGCAACAGGCAACAGGCGGCAGGCAAGCAGGCAACAGGCAACAGGCGGCAGGCAACAGGCAACAGGCAACAGGCGGCAGGCGGCAGGCGGCAGGCGGCAGGCTGGCAGGCACGGCAACCGGCAGGCGACAGGCGGCAGGCAGCAGGCAACAGGCAACAGGCGGCAGGCAACAGGCAACAGGCAACAGGCAACAGGCGACAGGCAGCAGGCAGGCAAGCAGGCAAAGGCAACAGGCAACAGGCAACAGGCAACAGGCAACAGGCGGCAGGCTAGTAGGCAACAGGCAACAGGCAACAGGCAACAGGCAGCAGGCAGCAGGCAAGCAGGCGACAGGCAACAGGCAAGCAGGCAGCAGGCAAAGGCAACAGGCAACAGGCGGCAGGCAACAGGCTGGCAGGCGGCAGGCAGCAGGCAACAGGCAGCAGGCAACAGGCAACAGGCGGCAGGCAACAGGCGGCAGGCGGCAGGCGGCAGGCGAGGCGCAGGCGGCAGGCGACAGGCGGCGGGCGGCGGGCGGCAGGCGGCGGCAGGCTGACAGGCGGCAGGCTGACAGGCGACAGGCGACGGGCGGCCCAGGCGGGCGGCAGGCAACAGGCGGCGCAGGCTGACAGGCGGCAGGCGGCAGGCGGCAGGCGGCAGGCGACGGGCAACAGGCGGCAGGCGGCAGGCGCCGGGCAGCAGGCGGCAGGCAGCAGGCGGCAGGCAACAGGCAACAGGCAGCAGGCAACAGGCGGCAGGCGGCAGGCAACAGGCAGCAGGCGCAGGCTAACAGGCAACAGGCGGCAGGCGGCAGGCAGCAGGAGCGGCAGGCGACAGGCAAGGCGACAGGCAGCAGGCGACAAAGGCTCAGGCACCGGGCAGCAGGCAGCAGGCGACAGGCAACAGGCGACAAGCTGGCAAAAGCAGGCCCGGGCAACAGGCAGCGGGCTGACAGGCAGCAGGCAGCAGGCAACAGGCTAGCGGCAGGCAACAGGCAACAGGCAACAGGCAACAGGCAACAGGCAGCAGGCAACAGGCAACAGGCAGCAGGCAACCAGGCGGCAGGCGGCAGGCGGCAGGCGGCAGGCAACAGGCGGCAAAGCGGCAGGCGACAGGCGGCAGGCAACAGAGCAGCCAGGCGGCAGGCAGGCAACAGGCAACAGGCTTGGCAGGCGACAGGAGCAGGCGCCAGGCAACAGGCAACAGGCAAGCAGGCAACAGGCAACAAGCGGCAGGCGGCTTAGGCAGCAGGCAACAACGGCACAGGCAACAGAGCAACAGGCAACAGGCCGGCTCAGGCAACCCAGGCAAGCAGGCAACAAGGCAACAGGCAACAGACGGCAACAGGCAACAGAGCAGCAGGCAACAGGCAAACAGGCACAGCAGGCACCAAGGCAACAGGCAACAGGCAACAGGCAACAGGCAACAGGCAACAGGCAACAGGCGGCAGGCAACAGGCAACGGCAGGCGACAGGCGGCAGGCAGCAGGCAGCGGGCTGACAGGCAGGCGGGCCGGCAGGCGGCAGGCTGAAGCAGGCAGCAGGCAACAGGCGGCAGGCGACAGGCAACAGGCGGCAGGCGGCAGGCGACAGGCGGCAGGCAGGCTTGGCTGGCAGGCGGCAGGCGGCAGGCTGGCAGGCCCGGCAGGCGGCGGGCGGCAGGCAGCGGGCTGGCAGGCAGCAGGCTGACAGGCTGACAGGCGGCAGGCGAAGCGGGGCGGCAGGCGGCAGGCTGGCGGGCTGACGGGCGGCAAGGCGGCAAGACGGCAGGCGAGCGGGCGGCAGGCGGCAGGCGGCAGGCTGACAGGTGACACAGGCGAGCAGGCAACAGGCA
>NW_024572412.1:0-6609 GCF_018153835.1 Drosophila eugracilis
GTCAGCTCCGTCAGCCTGCTTCGCCCGTCGCCTCCGCCGCCGCTCCGTCAGCCCGTCGCCTGTCGCTCCGTCAGCCTGTCAGCCCGTCAGCCTGTTGCCTGTCAGCTCCGCCGCCTGTTGCCCGTTGCCTGTTGCTCTGTTGCCTGTTGCCTGTTGCCTGTTTCGTTGCCTAAGCCGTCTGTTGCCTGTTGCTCTGTTGCCTGTTGCCTGGGTTGCCTGTTGCTCTGTTGCCTGTTGCCTTGTTCGTCTGCCGCCTTGCTGCTCTGTTGCCTATTGCTCTGTTGTTTGTTAAGTTTGCTTGCTTGTTGCTCTGTTTCGTCTGTTGCCTGTTGCCTGTTGCCTGTTGCCTGCTTGCTCTGTTGCTCTGTTGCTCGTTTGCCGTTTGCCTGTTTGTTGCTTCGTTGCCTGTTGCCTGTTGCCTGTTGCCTGTTGCTTTTTTCCTGGGTTGCCTGTTGCCTGTTTTTGTTTGTTGCTCTGTTGCCTGTTAGTTCCTGTTGCCTGTTGCCTGTTGCCTGTTGCCTGTTGCCTGTTACGCTCTGTTAGCCTGCCGTTTGCTGCCTGTTGCCTCTGTTGCCTGTTGCTCTGTTGCCTGTTGCCTGTTGCCTGTTGCCTGTTGCTCTGTTGCTCTGTTGCCTGTTGCTCTGTTGCCTGTTGCCTGTTAAGCCTGTTGCCTGTTGCCTGTTGCCCTGTTGCTCTGTTGCTTGTTGCTCTGTTGTTTGTTGCTCTGTTGCTTGTGCCAGTTTGCTAGTTTGTTAGTTTGTTGTTTGTTGCTTGTTGTTGGCCTGTTAGTTTGTTGTTTGTTGCTTGTTGTTTGTTGTTTGTTAGTCCTGCTTGCCTGGTTGCCTGTTGCCTGGTTGCTCTGGTTGCCTGCTTGCCTGTCAGTCTGCCGCCTGCTCTGCCGTTCCGTTGCCTGTCAGCTGCCTGCCTGTCAGCCAGCCGCCTGCTGGGCCTGTTGCCTGTCAGTTTGCCGCCTGCTGGGGCCTGCTTGCCTGTTGCCTGTTGCCTGTTTGCCTGTTGCCTGTTGCCTGTTGCCTGTTGCTCCAGCCGTTTGTTGCTTTGTTGCCTGCCGTTCTGTTGCCTGTTGCCTGTTGCCTGTTGCCTGTTGCCTGGTTGCCTGTTGCCTGTTGCCTGTTGCCTGAAGCCAGTTTGCCAGCCTGCCGGCCTGCTGCCTGGGTTGCCTGTTGCCTGTTGCTTGTTGCCTGTTGCCTGTTGCCTGTTGCCTGCTCTGTTGTCCGTTTCGCCCGTCGCCTGCTGCCCGTCAGTCTGTCAGCCTGTCAGTCTACCGCCTGTCAGCCCGCCGCCCGCCGCCCGTCAGCCTGTCGTCTGTCAGTCTGTCAGCCCGCCGCCTGCCGCCCGCCGCCCGCCGCCTGTTCAGTCTGTCATTCTGCCGCTCCGTTTGCCTGCCTGCTGCCTGTTGCCTGCTTGCCTGCTTGCCTTGTCGCCTGTTACCCAGCCAGTCTGCCAGTCTGCCGTTCCGTTGCTCTGTTGGGGCCGTGCCTGCCGCTCCGGTTGCCTGTTGCCTGTTGCCTGTCGCCTGCTGCCTGTTGCCTGTCAGCTCTGTTGCTCTGTTGCCTGTTGCCTGTTGCCTGTTGCCTGTTGCCTTGTTGCCTGTTGCCTGTTGCCTGTTGCCCAGTTGCCTGTCAGCTCCTGCCGTCTGCCGCCTGCCAGTCTGCTGCCCGTCGCCTGCTGCCTGTCAGCCCGTCAGCCCGTCAGCCCGCCGCCCGCCGCTCCGCCGCCCGCCTGCCGCCTGCCAGCCCGCCGCCCTGCCGCCTGTCAGCTCCGTCAGCCCGTCGCCTGCCGCCTGCCGTCTGCCGCCGTCAGCTCCGCCGCCTGCCGCCCGCCGCCTGTCAGCCCGTCGGGCCGGCCTGTTGTCGGCTGTCAGTTGCCTGCTTGCCTGCTTGCCTGGGTTGCCTGTTGCCTGTTGCCTGCTTGCCTGTTGCCTGTTGCCTGTCAGCCTGCTGCCTGTCAGTTTCGTTGCCTGTTTGCCTGTTGCCTGTTGCCTGTTGCCTGCCGCGCTGCCTGCCGCTTGTTGCCTGTTGCCTGTTGCCTAAGCTTCAAGCCTGTTGCCTGCTGCCCGCCCGTCCAGCCTGTCAGCCTCCCGCCAGTTCGCCGCCTGTCAGCCCGTCAGCCTGTCAGCCTGTCAGCTCCGTCAGCCCGCCGCCTGTCAGCCCGCCGCCTGCTTCGCCCGTCAGTCTGCCGTCAGCCCGCCAGTCTCGCCGCCCGCCGCCTGTCAGTCTGCTCCGCCCGCCGCCTGCCGCCCGCCGCCCGCCGCCCGCCGCCTGCGCCTGTTGCCTTTTTACTAAGTTCTGTTGCCTGGGTCAGCCTGTTGCCTGTCAGCCTGTTGCCTGTTGCCTGTTGCTCTGTTGCCTGTTGCTCTGTTGCCTATTACCTGTTGCCTGTTGCCTGTTGCCTGTTGCCTGTTGCCTGTTGCCTGCTGCCTGCCGCCTTTTTCCTGTTGCCTGTTGCCTGTTGCCTTGTTGCCTGTTGCCTGTTGCCTGTTGCTTTTGTCAGTTTCCAGCTGCCTGTTGCCTTTGCCTGATCGGTTGCCTGTTGCCTGTTGCCTGTTGCCTGTTGCCTGTTGCCTGTTGCCTAGCCAAGCCTGTTGCCTGCTGCCTGTTGCTCTGTTGTGGGGTTTGTTGCTCTGTTGCCTGTTGCCTGGTTGCTTGTTGGGTTTGTTGTTTGGGTTAGCCTGTTGCCTGTTGCTCTGTTTGCCTGTTGCCTGTTGCCTGTTGCCTGTTGCCTGTTGCCTGGGTTGCCTGCTTGCCTGCTCGCAGCCGCCTGTTGCCTTGTCAGTTTGCTTTTGCCTGTTGCCTGCGCCTGTTGCCTGCCGCCTGCCGCCTGTTGCCTGTTGCCTGTTGCCTGTGCCGCCTGTTGCCTGTCGCCTGTTGCCTGTTTGCCTCCTTTTGCCTTTTGCCGCCTGTTGCCTGTTGCCTAAGCTGCCTGTTGCTCTGTTTGCCTGTTGCCTGTCAGCCCGTCAGTTCGTCAGCCCGTCAGCCCGTCGCCCGCCGCCCGTCAGCCCGTCAGCCCGTCAGCCCGTCAGCCTTGCCGGGGGCCCGTCGCCTGCCGCCCGCCGCCCGCCGCCTGTTCAGCCCGTCAGCCCGTCAGTCTGCCGCCTGCCGCCTGTCGTCAGCTCCGCCGCCTGTCAGCCCGTCAGCCCGTCAGCCTGTCGCCCGTCAGCCCGCCTGTTTCAGTTCAGCCGTTTGCCGTCTGTCAGCTCGTTGCCCGTTGCCTGTCAGCCTGCCGCTCCGTCAGTCTGTCAGTCTGTCAGCCCGCCGCCTGTCAGCCCGTCAGCCCGTGCAGCCCGCCGCCCGCCGCCTGCCGCCCGTCAGTCTGTCAGTCTGTCAGCCCGTCAGCCTGCCGCCCGTCAGCCCGTCGTCTGCCCGCCTGTCAGCCCGCCGCCTGTCAGTCTGTCAGTCTGTTTGCCTGCCAGCGTTTTGCTTGGCCTGTCAGCCTGGCTTGCCTGTCAGCCTTGCCGGGCTCGCCGCCTGCTGCCTCAGCCGCCGCCTGCCGCCTGCCGCCTGCCGCCTGCTGCCTGCCGCCTGCCAGCCTGCTGCCTGTCAGGGCCTGCCGCCTGCTGCCTGTCAGCCTGCCGCCTGCCGCCTCCGTTGCCTGCCGCCTGTTGCCTGCTTGCCTGTTGCCTGCTGCTGCTTGCCTGCTGCTGTTTGCCTGTTGCCTGTTGCCTGTTGCCTGTCAGCCTGCGCCTTAGCCTTGCCTGCAAAATTTGCCTGTTGCCTGTTGCCTGTTGCTCTGTTGCCTGTTGCCTGTTGCCTGTTTAAGTTTGTTGCCTGTTAGCTTGTTGCCTGTTGCCTGTTGCCTGTTGCCTTGTTTGCCTGCTGCCTGCTGCCTTTGCCTGCTAGCCTGTTGCCTGTTGCCTGCTGCCTGTTTCAGCCTGTCAGCCTGTTTCAGTTCGCCTTTCGCCAGGAGCCTGCCGCCTGCCGCCCGCCGCCTGCCGCCTGTCAGCCCGCCGCCTGCCGCCTGCCGCTCCGCCGCCCTGCCGCCTGCCGCCCGCCGCCTGCCGCCTGCCGCCTCTGCCCGCCGCCTGCCGCCTGCCGCTCCGCCGCCTGCCGCCCGCCGCCCCGCCGCCTGCCGCCTGTCGCCTGCCGCCTGCTTCGCCCAGCCGCCCGCCGCCCGTCAGCTCCGTCAGCCCGTCAGCTCGCCCGCCCGCCGCCCGCCGCTCCGCCGCCCGCGTCGCCCGCTGTCGCCCGCCGCCTGTCAGCCCGCTCGCCCGCCGCTCCGTCGCCCGCCGCCTGTCGCCTGTCGCCTGCCGCCTGCCGGGGCCTGTCAGCTCCGTCAGCCTATCAGTCTGTTTCGTCGCCGTCTGCCGCCTGTCGCCTGTCAGCTCCGTCGCCTGTCAGCCTCCCGCCGCCCGTTTCTTTCGCCTGCCGCCTGCCGCCTGTCAGCCTGCTGTCGCCCGCCGCTCCGTCAGCTCCGTCGCCCGTCAGCCCGTCAGCCCGCCGCCTGTCAGCCCGCCGCCCGTCAGCCTGCCGCCTGCCGCCTGCCGCCTGCCGCCCGCCGCCTGCCGCCTGTCAGCCCTGCCGGCCTGTCAGCTCCGTCAGTTCGTCAGCTCCGTCAGCCCGCCGCCTGCCGCCTGTCAGCCCTGCCGCCCGTCAGCCCGTCAGCCCGTCAGCTCGCGCCCGTCGCCCGTCAGCCCGCCCACCGCTCCGTCAGCCCGCATCGCTCCACCGCCCGTCAGCCTGCCGCCTGCTGCCCACCGCCTGTCAGCTCGCGCCGCTCCGCCGCCCAAGCCGCCTGTCGCCTGTCAGCCTGTCAGCCCGCCGTCTGTCAGTTCGGGTCAGCCCGTCAGCCTGTCAGCTCCGTCAGCCCGCCGGGGCCCGTGGTCAGCCCGTCAGTCTGCCGGGCCCGTCAGCTCCGTCGCCCGTCAGCCCGCCGTCTGCCGTCAGTCTGTCTGCCCGTCAGCCTGTCAGTCTGTCAGCTCCGTCAGTTCGTTGCCCGTCAGCCTGCCGCCCGTCAGTCTGCCGCCTCGTCAGCCTGCCGCCTGTCAGCCTGCCGCCTGCCGCCTGCCGCCCGCCGCCTGCCGCCCGCCGCCTGTCAGCCCGCCGCCTGTCAGCCCACGCGCCCGTCAGCCCGCCGCCTGTCAGCCCGTCAGCGTCAGTCTGCCGCCTGCCGCCTGCCGCCTGTCGCCCGCCGCCGGCCGCCTGCCGCCTGCCGCTCCGCCAGCCTGTCGCCTGCCGCCTGTTGCCTGTCAGTCTGTCACCTGCTCGCCCGTCAGCCCGTCAGCCTGCCGGCCCGTCAGCCTGCCGCCCGTCAGTCTGCCGCCTGCCGCCTGGCCGCCCGTCGCCTCCGCTCGCCCGTCAGCTCCGCCGCTCCGTCAGTCTGCCGCCCGTCAGCCCGCCGCCTGTCGCCTGTCAGCCCGCCGCCCGTCAGCCCGCCGCCCGCTGCCTGTCGCCTGCCGTCAGTTCGCTGCCTGTCAGCCTGCCGCCCGCCGCCTGCTGCCTGTTTGCCTGTCAGCCTGTCAGCTCCGCCAGCCTGCCGCCTGCCGCCCGTTGCCTGCCGCCCGTCAGCCTGCCGCCTGCCGCCTGCCGCCTCCGCCGCCTGCCGCCCGCCGCCCGCCGCCTGCCGCCTGCCGTCAGCTCCGTCGCCTGCCGGGCCTGCCGCCTGTTGCCCGCCGGGCCTGTTGCCTGTTGCCTGTTGCCTGGGTTGCCTGCCGTCTGTTGCCTGCCAAGCCTTCGCTGCCTACTGCCTGCCGTTTCCAGCCGCCTGTTGCCTGTTGCCTGCCGTCTGCTGCCTGCCTGTCAGCCTGAGGTTGCCTGTTGCCTGTTGCCTTGCCAAGCCTGCTTGCCTGCTGCCCAGGCTGCCTGCTGGGTCGGTTGCCTGTTGCCTGTCTGCCTGTTGCCTGGCAATTGTTGGTTTGTTGTCGTCAGCTCTGCCGCCTGTCAGCTCGTTTCGCCTGCCGCCTGTCAGCCCGCCGCCTGTCGCGCCTGTCAGCCCGCCGCCTGCTGCCTGTCAGCCCGTCGCCTGTCAGCCCGTCAGCCTGCCGCCCGTCGCCTGTCGTCTGCCGCCCGTCAGCCCGCCGCCCGCGCCTGCCGCCCGCCGCCTGCCGCCTGCCGGCCTGCCGTCGCCTGTCAGCTTCGGCAAGCCTGTTGCGCTCTGTTGCCTGTTGCCTGTTGCCTGTTGTTGTTTCTGAGTTGCCTGTTGCCTGGCATTGCCTGTTGCTCTGTTGCTCTGTTGCTCTGTTGCCTGTTGTTTGCTGCCTGTTGCCTGTTTGCTCTGATTTTGTCCTGATTGCCTGTTGCTCTGTTGCCTGTTGCTCTGTTGCTTGTTGCTCTGTTGGGGTTTGCCACCTGTCTGCCTGCCGCCTGCCGCCTGCCGCCTGCCGCGCCGCCTGCCGCTGTCAGCCTGCCGCCCGCCGCCTGCCGCCTGCCGCCTGCCGCCTGTCAGCCTGCCGCCTGCCGCCTGCTCGCCCGCCGCCTGCCGCCTGCCGCCTGCCGCCTTCCGCCGCTGTCAGCCTGTCAGCCTGCCGCTCCGTCAGCCTGTCAGCCTGCCGCCTGCTGCCTGCTGCCTGTCAGCCGCCTGTCAGCCTGCCGCCCGTCGCCCGTTCAGTTCGCTCCGCCTGCCAGCCCGCCGCCTGCCGCCTGTCAGCCTGCCGCC
>NW_024572413.1:0-8771 GCF_018153835.1 Drosophila eugracilis
GCTTGGTCCATTTTCTTTACACCATGTGCACAAGTGACATGCCAGTTCCGTCGCCCACTACAGACGCTTCCGTATGCTTTTGGCTACATATGCTGACGACACGGCGTTGCTTGCGTCCACACATCTCAGCTGACGGCTTTGGCTGCAGTTCAGGACTGGCTGCGTGCGATGGAGCGCTGGACCAAGCAATGGAATATACCATAAACTGCAGCAAGTCGGCAAGCGTAACATTACACTAAGGCTTACGATCGACATCGTCTTAAATTTTAACGGTGACACCATCCGAACGCCACATCGCAGTGCTACTTGGGTGTACACCTAGACCAGCGGCTCATATGGAACACCCACATCACGGCAATCAGAGCTAAGTGCGACCGCAAACTTAAGAAGCTCGATTGGCTCCTGAGCGCGAAAAGTCTCCAGCTTTCGACAAAGGTTCTGATAATAAATGCAATTCTCACGCCAACCTGGACGTATGCGATACAAGTTTGGGGCACCGCGTCTAAGCACCAGCTAAACAGGCTGAGGGTAGTTCAGGGCACGAGCTGCTAGACGGGCTTCCGGGCTTCCGTGGTACGTAACCAACCAGGCCATCCAGAACGACTTACGGCTTGTTCCCGTGGGCGATCTCTTAAACCAACACAGCAGCCGATACTCGGACAGGCTAATAGGTCACCCAAATCCTCTGGCTAGCAGGCTTGCCGACCCGCAATCTACTAGAAGACTTAGTAGATTCCACCCCAACGACTTGCCATCCCGCTTAATTTCTTAAACTTGTAATATTTTGTAAATAGTTTTATTTTAGTTTTGTAAATATTTGTACATATACTCTAGGTACACCCATAGTACCATAACTAATTTCCTGATAAACGCCCGGTTATGTTCAAATGCCTGAACGATTCCGGCGAAATAAAAATGTAAATATGTAAATAAAAATAAAAAAATAAATACCTCCTTTAAGTGACAGTATTATGGCTATAACTAAGCCAATAGTAGCCCGAATCTGGAATGGCATAGCTCGTTGGATTCTTTATTAAATTTAAACTTTGGTTTTACCATTTTTCCTCCTTTAAGTGACAGAATTATGGCTATAACTAAGCCAATAGTAGCCCGAATCTGGAATGGCATAGCTCGAGGGATTCTTTATTAAATTTAAACTATGGTTTTACCATATTTCCCCCTTTAAGTGTCCGTTTTATGGCTATAACTAAGCCAATAGTAGCCCGAATCTAGAATGGCGTAGCTCGTTGGATCCTTTATTATATTTAAACTTTGGTTTTACCATATTTCCCCCTTTAAGTGTCAGTATTATGGCTATAACTAAGCCAATAGTTGCCCGAATCTTTATAAGTGAAGATGTCTTAAATTTTTGGTAAGGCAAAGTCATGACCATGGGGCGGATATTACTTACGACTAGCAGCAGCGACGCTATATATTGCCGGCTAGTGCTCGTCGCTGGGTGTGGAAATTAGCCACTGCTGTCCTGCCCTTTTCGGACCATCATCTCTCCTATAAACTTAGCGTGCTTGCGACTAACATGATACGATCAAGGCACACAAAGACCACCTAGATACGCACATAACAACCGGACAGAGTAACGACAGACAAACAAAAAGTATTGCACATTCTCCCAGATGTGTTGCCGTCACGGATGTTGTTGTGACTGCATAGCCCACCCTGCCTGTGATCATCTTCTCCTAAAAGTATGTTACTCTTGATGACCCCTTTTACAAACTTTGGTTTTACTATTTTTCCTCTATCAAGCGTCTCAAACAGACTGCACAGATTGCTAGCTAAAACCCGCCAAAAGAACATCGATACCCTGCTTGAGGGAGCTGGCCCGGATAATTGCAGCGATTTTTCGATATGGAAACTAACAAGAGGAGTTAAAAGACAGCCGCTTTTCCAATCCCCAATTCTGAGTCACAGTGGCCTCTGGCTCAAGAACGACTGCGACAAGGCAAACGCTTTTGCTGAACATCTGTCCACCACCTTTACTCCTTTTGAACTTCCAGACGCTTCCCACCGCGAAGAAGTTGACAATTTTGTAAGAGCCCCTATCCAACCAGCTCGACCTATTAGACATACTACGCCGCAAGAAGTTACGCTCCAGCTAAAGGCGCTAAACTTAAAAAAGACTCCAGGACTCGATGGTATCGATAATCGAGCGGCAAGGTCTCTTCCGCCCAAAGGAGTGCTAGGGCTGGTGAAGATCTTTAACGCTATGCTAAGCCTGGGATATTTTCCAACGCAGTGGAAAAGAGCGCGAATAATAATGATTGCAAAGGCAAACAAGCCACCTACGCAAATTGACTCCTACCGCCCAATTAGCCTGTTATCGACTTTCTCCAAAGTCTTTGAGCGGATTCTGCTTAGTCGGCTGATGGATCTCCCACAAGTAGAAGGTCACATACCTCAACATCAGTTCGGCTTTAGGAAATCTCATGGCTGTCCAGAACAAGTCCATCGCCTGGTCAATCACATCACCTATGGACTCGAGCACAAACTGCACACTGTAGGCGTCTTCCTGGATGTCAAACAAGCCTTTGACAAGGTGTGGCATGAGGGCCTCCTGTATAAAATCAAGGAACTTCTCCCTGCTCCCTACTTCGTCATCCTGAGGTCCTTTCTTGCCGATCGAACCTTTGTAGTAGCAGTAAGGGACGCAAGATCCAGCTTGGCTCACATCCACGCAGGAGTGCCCCAAGGAAGTGTGCTTGGTCCATTTCTTTACACCATGTACACAAGTGACATGCCAGTTCCGTCGCCCACTACAGACGCCCGTATGCTTTTGGCTACATATGCTGACGACACGGCGTTGCTTGCGTCCCACACATCTCAGCTGACGGCTTTGGCTGCAGTTCAGGACTGGCTGCGTGCGATGGAGCGCTGGACCAAGCAATGGAATATAGCCATAAACTGCAGCAAGTCGGCAAGCGTAACATTTACACTAAGGCTTACGATCTACATCGTCTTAAATTTTAACGGTGACACCATCCGGAACGCCACATCGCAGTGCTACTTGGGTGTACACCTAGACCAGCGGCTCATATGGAACACCCACATCACGGCAATCAGGGAATTGAGTTGTTGATTGTTAAAAGGGGGGGTTGGGATTGGGTATTTTTTTTTTTTTTTTTTTTAAAAAAAAAAATAAAATAAATAAAAAAAAAAAAAAAAGCTTAAAAAAAAAAAAAAAAAAAAAAAAAAAAAAAAATTTAACAGTACAACTTTCTACCTCCGGAGAGATAAGTCGTGCCAAAACAGTGTTAAGCCTAGCTTCGCGCAAACCAAAACCGTTATCAGCAAAATCTTGCACAAACAAATATCAACCACAAAGAGAAAATAAAAAACCCAACAACACCAAACACACGAAAACCTATAATACGGGCTCAAGCCCTTCAGCAGCTATCATGACGGACCCACCAGACATTTTCAAAATCTCATCAAAATCGTATCATTCCCAATTAGGCGACCCGAAATTTATAATAATTAAAAGAAAGGACAACGACTCGTTTGAAAAAATATCACCATTTATAATTAAAAAATCCGTGGACTTTGCCTGTGGAGGAGAAGTTGACGGATGCAAAAAACTAAGAGACGGAACATTGTTAATAAAAACTAAAAATGAATTGCAAGCCAGAAAGCTCCTTAAACTTACAAAAATCGCAGAAATGGAAGTGACAACAAGTGAACATAAAACATTGAATTTCTCTAAGGGAGTTATTTATTGTAACGACCTTAGATATATTGACGAAGACACTATCTTACAAGAACTAAAACCACAAAAAGTAAGCGAAGTTAAAAAAATAATGAAACGACAAAACCCCAACACTAACTCTGATAGCAGCAACACCACTCTAGTTGAAACCGGATTAATCATTATCACATTTGAAACACACAAACTCCCAGAAATATTGCGAATTGGATACGAGACAGTGCGTGTACGAGAGTATATCCCACTTCCCCTTCGATGCAGAAAATGCCTCCGCTTTGGCCACCCAGCACCAATATGCAAAAGCTCCGAAACCTGCACTAATTGCTCAGAAACAAAACACACAAACGACAATGAAACATGCAAAAACGAAAAAAATGCCTAAACTGCAAAAACAACCCAGAACTTGACCATCAGCACAGCCCAACCGACCGCAAATGCCCCACTTTCATAAAAAACCAAGAACTAACAGCTATTAAAACCACACAAAAAGTTGATCACAAAACTGCCCAACGTATTTACTTCGAACGACACGGATTTCAATCGAGGAACACCTACGCCAAAACACTTGCAAACGCCACAACTCAGAGGACAACTAACCCTCAATCATCGAATGCTAATATAAATACACACACAAACACAACACAACCGCAACATAAAAAATCGAACACCACACCCACATCAGGAACCCAAACTTCTCCATTAAATACGACAGCTACCGGCTTAGTCACAACAACTCTACCATCAGGCCAAACTCTTCAACGACATCACCACCACGATTACGACAAACTAGAAGACATGGATATTGACTGCATCACACACACCAAAAAACCAACCACACCGTACTCGTCACAACTCACAGAAGACTCACTAAAAATAAAAATCTTCCATAAAGATAAGTCTAAAAACCTAACAACTAATCTTAAAGCATCCAAGACTAAGACCAAAGCGCTAAATAAAATCCAACTCACTAACAACAGCGACAGCGAATCCATATAGCTAACCTTAAACTCAAACCGTTAACACTACCAATAAAGTTAAGTTACAAACTTTCATCTTCACTAAAATGGCATTAACAATAATTCAATGGAACATTCACGGCTATAGAAACAACTACACAGAACTCCAAATGTTAATTAAATCCCAGAATCCACACATTTTAGCCCTTCAAGAAACCCACATATCAAACCTATCCTCACTCCCTCCCCAATAAATTATACACTTCACACTAGCGCCAACAACCACAACGGCTTTGGAGGCGCTGCCCTTCTCATCCACAACTCCATCTCCCAAAACCCCATGTCTCTAAACTCCGACTTCGATGCCGTCGGAGTTAACATCCACTCTAAATACAAATTCAACATAATTTCTGCATACATCTCACCTTCAAAATCATTTAACACCAATAACCTCGAAAACACCTTTGCTTCGCACAATCTGCACACACTTGTCCTAGGCGACTTTAATAGCTGGCACCCCTACTGGGGTTCACCTAAACATAATGCCAGAGGGAAAATAATAGCGGACTACCTAGACAAATCAGACTTCATGCTCCTCAACGACAAATCCCCTACCCACTTCTCCACCCACAACACCTTCACTCACATCGACCTATCCTTCGCATCAGCACCATTAGCACCCGAAATCCATTGGGAAGTGTTGGACGACCTATATGGCAGTGACCACTTCCCTATTCTTTTATCCTTGTTTAACAACCCATCCTCTCCCGCCTTCTTATCCAAACCTTCCTTCAAACTTAGGTCCGCAGACTGGGACCTCTTTAAGGAAAAATCCCTCCTCCTCAGCACGTTAACCCATCCCAGCCGCAACGTCAACCGCGAATCAGCGCTTATAAAAAAGATCATCATTCAAAGCGCCCACTTTTCAATCCCCCAAAACACGACTTTCCCCCTCCATCGCACAGTTCCTTGGTGGAACAAGGAACTGACTCTTCTTAAACGGGATAAATCCATCAAATGGAGAATCCTGAAAAGAGAAATTAGTACCTTCAACACCATCGAATACAAAAAAGCAAACGCAACACTCAAAAGGGCCGTCAGGTTAGCAAAAAGAGCTTCTATCCGTAGTTTTACTACGGATATCAATCAATTTTCTGACCCCACGAAAACGTGGGCAAACATCAAACGACTTTGCGGCATGCACCCACAAAAACACATCCACTGCATTTGCAACCCCATGGAAATTACCGACCAAACTGAAATCGCAAACACATTCGGTAAAACCTGGTCAGAGCAAGCAGACGACAACAACTTTTCACCCCAATTCCGCCTCAATAAACAACTTCTGAATACTGTCCCTACATACCAACCTTCATACCCAGCCCTAGAAATCGAAACGAACATTTCCTATATAGAATTCTCATCCGCACTGAACTCCCTAAGAGGCAACACCCCAGGCCTCGACCGAATTTCCTACTCCATGATCAAAAACCTTCCTATCCCTGTAAAACTCAGAATTGTCAACCACTTCAACAACATCCTCTCCTCACACATCCCCCAATCACTTAAACTTAGCCTCGTCCTTCCCATAGTTAAACCTAACAAACCCAAAACTGAACTCTCCTCGTATAGACCCATTTCCCTGAACCCGTGCTTATCTAAAGTTCTTGACAAAATTGTGGCCAAGAGGTTGTGGTGGTTCGTTTTAAATAACGATCTCATACACAACAGCCAATTCGGATTCAAAAGAGGCAAATCTGTACTAGACAGTCTACTCTACGTAGACCACCTAGCGTCCAGATCCATTGCTCTCAAAAAGCATCTGTCAATTCTATCGCTAGACTTTACTAAAGCCTTCGATAGAATTGGTGTACACACGATCTTACACCAGCTGCACGATTGGCACTTAGGCCCAAAAATCACCAACTTCGTCAAGAATTTTATGACTAACAGGAAAATCATCGTCAAGTCTGGGAAATGCCTATCAAGCATATTCCCACTTGACAATGGCATCCCACAAGGCTCACCCATCTCCGTAATCCTATTCCTAATTGCCTACAATTCCCTCTCCAACATCCTATCTATCCCTAAACAAATTAAGTTCTGCGCATACGCTGACGACTTCCACCTCCTTATTCAACACAACAAGCGTAAAAATCCTACATCCAACCTCTCATCCCTTTTTAATCGCATTGACGAATGGTGCCTCCAATCGGGCTCCATTCTCTCTGTAGAAAAATGTCAACTCATCCACATCTGCCGCAAACATAACTGCAAGGCCAAGATAATCTCAGGCGGCACCATTATTCCGAGCACCAACACCCTCAAAATATTAGGCCTCACTATTAACCAGAGATACAATTGGACCTCGCACATCAGCAAGCTGAAATCTGACCTCACAAAACCACTTGGCATTGTCAAGCACCTTTCCTCCCTCAAGTACAACACTAATACAGCAACCCTTGTCCAAATAGTCAAATCTCTGATAGTGACCAAAATTGACTTCTGCCTCCCCATTTATGGCCGCGCGCCCAAATCCCAGCTTAACCGCCTAAAATCCTCCCTTAACTCCGCAATAAGATCAGCACTGGGTGCATTCCGCTCTACGCCATCTAACAACTTACTGGCTGAGTCGGGCATCAGTTCCATCGAACACAAAAGAGACTTCCTTACCGGCAAGCTCTCCAAAACCCTCTCCCTGTCTAAGGATACCCCCCTAAAAACTTTCACAAAACCCCAAAAACGAAACTATAGATATCCCAGTACCATAGACCTTATCCTAAAAATCTGTAACTCCCATTCTATCCCAACCCTCCCAATAAAAAAGTTACCCTCCAAAAAATTCAACATGCTCAACATCATCAAAGCCACAGACACCTCCCTCTCCAAATATAATAAAAACAGTACTCCCCCAATCGTTTTCCAACAACTCTTCCACTCCCTCAAATCATCCTATCCTAATCACAACTTCATCTACACAGATGGCTCCAAAGCCAATGGTATAACAACCTATAGCATTACAACAGAGCGCGAAACCATAAAAACAGGCCTCCTACCTATCTTCTCCTCGGTACTATCGAGCGAGATTATAGCCATCCAAGAAGCCATAGGAATCTGCGCTAAACTGCCAGGCAAGCACGCCATCTGTACAGACTCCCTTTCCTCAGTTTCCGCGATCCTTAACCACGATAACCATTCTCACTATCCTACCCTAGCTCGCAATATGATCACCCAACACTTCCCAAAAATCAAACTTATCTGGATGAAAGCAGACTTTGCAGCAAAACGTGCTGCCAATTTCCCCTTAACCTACACCCCTAACCTAAGCCACAGTGATGCATCCCACTTCCTAAAATCTCTCCTACATGCAAAACAAACACAACTGCGTACCTCCGTTTGGTATCAAGAAATACTCAAGTTATCAACGTGTACCCAGCCCCTCAAAAACTCCCTCCTAAACAGAAAAGAACAAATCATCATCACCCGCCTCAGACTAGGACACTCATTCTTAACAAACGCCCACTACCTCGACAGAACTAGGAACAACGTGTGCCCATTATGCAACATCTCCCAGATTGACATCCACCATATTATTTGCTCCTGCCCCTCCCTCTCCACGCAAAGATCCTTATTCCTTAATAATCCAGATCCAATCAGCACCATAGCTAACCCCACAGATACAAACTCTTTAAACATCCTCAAATTCCTAAACTACTCCCATATCACCTCCCAAATCTAACTAAATCAAAGTTTTTGTAAATAAAATGTAAATAGTAATCCATAGCATGTATATACTCATAAGCCAAAAATTCACCAGCCATATTCTAACTTAAGCCGAGCTGAAGGCCCTAGCTGCTATTGCTCCTAGCCATTTGTTAGCTCTTAGTTTTAACTAATTGTTAGTACCTTAGATAAATAAAATAAATAAATTAGATAAAAATTGGAATGGCATAGCTCGTTGGATTCTTTATTAAATTTAAACTTTGGGTTTTACCATTTTTCCTCCTTTAAGTGACAGTATTATGGCTATAACTAAGCCAATAGTAGCCCGAATCTGGAATAGCATAGCTCGTTGGATTCTTTATTAAATTTAAACT
>NW_024572414.1:0-3039 GCF_018153835.1 Drosophila eugracilis
GCCTGCTGCCTGCTGCCTAAGCCGCTGCCTGCCTGCTTCTGCCTGCCGCCTGCCGCCTGTTGCCTGCTGCCTGCCTTGCCGCCTGTTGCCTGCTGCCCAAGTTGCCTGCCGCCCGCTCCTGCCGCCTGCTGCCTCAGCCTGCCGCCTGCCGCCTGGGCCGTGTGCCTGCCGCCTGCCGCCTGGGCCTTTGCCTTTGCCGGCTGCCTGCCGCCTGCATTTTGCTCTGCTGCCTGGGGCCTGTTGCCTGTTGCCTGTTGCCTGTTGCCTTGCTGTTTTGCTGCCTGTTGCCTGTTTTCTGCGCCTGTTGCCTGCTTGTGCCTGTGTTGTTTCAGCTGTTTTGTTGTTTGCCGCCTGCCGCCTGCCTGCCGCCTGCCGCCTGCCGCCTGCCGCCTGCCGCCTGCCGCCTGCCGCCCTGCCGCCTGCCGCCTGCCGCCTGCCGCCTGCCGCCTGCCGCCTGCCGCCTGCCCGCCCAGCCTGTTGCCTGCGCCAGTTTTCCGTGCCGCCTGTTGCCTGTTGCCTGTTGCCAGTTTGCTGCTCTGGTCAGTTTGCCGCTCTGCCGCCTAAGGTTTGCCGTTTCGTCTTGAGCCGTTTCAGTTGCCTGTTGCCTGCGGTTGCCTGTTGCCTGTTGCCTGCTGCCCTGTTGCCTGTTTGCCCGTTGCCTGGGTTGTTGCCTGCTGCCTGCTGCCTGCTCGCCGGGGGGGTTTTTTTGGGGGGGGGGGGGGGGGGGGGGGGGGGGGGTGGGGCCTGCCGCCTGCCGCCTGCTGCGGGGCGCCTGTTGCCTGTTGCCTGTTGCCTGTTGCCTGTTCGCCTGTTGCCTGTAGCTGCCTGTTGCCTGTTGCTTCCTGCTGCCTGTTGCCTGTTCGCCTGTTGCCTGCAGCCAGCTCTGTTGCCTAAGTTGCCTGCCGCCTGTTGCCTGTTGCCTCAGCCGCCTGCTGCCTGTTGCCTGTTGCCTGTGGCTCAGCCTGCTGCCTGTTGCCTGGTTGCCTGTTGCCGTGTCGCCTGCCTGCCGCTGCCGTCGCCTGCCGTCGGTTGCCTGTTGCCTGTTGCCTGTCTCCTGCCTGTTGCCTGCTGCCTGTGTGCCTGTTGCCTGGGGCTCCCTTTTTGAGCCTGGGTCTGCCTGCTGCCTGTTGCCCGTGTCAGTCTAAAGGAACGTTCTGCTTCTCTGTTGCCTCCTGCCTCTTTGCCTGTGGTTGCCCGCTCGCCTGCTTGGCCTGCTGCCTGTTGCCTGCCGCCTGCCTCCTGCCGCCTGCCGCCTGCCGCCTGCTGCCTGCCGCCTGCGGTCAGCCTGTTGCCTGGCTTGCCTGTTGCCTGTTGCTTGCCGTTTGCCGCTCTGCTGCCCGTTGCCTGTCTGCCTGCCGCCCGCCGCCTGCCGCCTGCCGCCGTGGGGGGCTGCCTGTGGTTGTAAGTTCAGCCGGTTGCCTGCTGCCTGTTGCCCGTTGCCTGCTGCCTGCTGCCTGCTTGCCTGCTGCCTGTTGCCTGTTAGGCTCGTTGCCTGTTGCCTGTTGCCTGGTGCTTGCTTCTTGCTGCTCTGTTGCCTGTTGCCTGTTCAGCCCATGCTGCTGCCTGTTGCCTGTTGCCTCTGTTGCCTGCTGCCTGTTGCCTGTTGCCTGTTGCCTGCCCCCGGCCTCCGCCTGTTGCCTGTTGCCAGCTACCTGTTGCCTGTTGCCTGTCCGCCTGTTGCCTGCCAAGCCTGTTGCCTGCCGCCTTTTTGTCGCCTGCTGCCTGCTGCCTGCTGCCTGCCGTTCCGCCCCTGTTGCCTGTTGCCTGTCGCCTGTTGCCTGCTGCCTGCTGCCGCTTCCAGCGCCTGCTGCCTGTTGCCTGTTCGCCCGGTTGCCCGTTGCCTGCTGCCTGTTGCCTGTTGCCTGTTGCCTGGGTTGCCTGCTGCCTGTTGCCTGCCTGCTCCTGTTGCCTGTTGCCTGCCGTCTGCCCTTGCCGCTTGCCGCCTGCTTCGCCGGCTGCCTGTCTGCCTGTCCGCCTGCCGCCTGCCGCCTGCTTCGCCCGCCGCCTGTCCGCCCGCCGTCTGCCCCTGCCGCCTGCTTGCCCTGCTGCCTGCCGTTTGCTGCTTCCGGTTGCCTGTTGCCCGTAGCCCGTTGCCTGTCTGCCTGCCGCCTGCCGCCTGTTGCCTGCTGCCCGCTGCCTGCTGCCTGCCGCCTGCTGCCTGCTGCCTGCTGCCTGTTGCCGGTTGCCTGTTGCCTGTTGCCTGTTGCCTGGTCAGGGGCCTGCCGCCTGTCAGCTCGCCGCCTGCTGCCTGCCGCCTGTTGCCTGTTTGCCTACTGCCTGCCAGCTTGCCGTCTTGCCGCTGTTGCCTGTTGCCTACTGTCTGTTAGCTCCTGTTGCCTGTTGCTTTCTGTTGCCTGTTGCTTTTTTCCTGTTGCTCTGTTGCTCTAGCTGAAGCCTGTTGCTTGTTGCCTGTTTTAGCTCTGTTGCTTGTTGCCTGTTGCTCTGTTGCCTGTTTTGGGTTAAGCCTGTTGCCTGTTGCCTGTTGCCTGTTGCCTCTTGTGGTTGGGGTTTGCTGTTTGTTGTTTGCCGGAGGCCTGTTGCCTGGGTTGCCTGTTGCCTGCTTCGCCTGCTGCCTGTTTTGAGCCGCCTGCTGCCTGCTGCCTGTTGTGTTGCCTTTTGCCTGCCTTTTGCCTGCCGCTCTGCTTCGCCTGTTGCCTGTTGCCTGCTCGTCTGTTGCCTGTTGCCGCTTCAGCCTCTGCCTGTTGCCTGTCAGCCTGCCTTTTTGCCTGCCGCTTCCGTTCAGCCTCGCCGCCTGCCGCCTGCCTTTGCCCGCTGCCCGCGGGGGGCCGCCTGCCGCCTGCCGCCTGTCAGCCTGCCGTCCGCCGTTCGCCTGCCGCCTGCCGCCTGCCGCCGTTTTTGCCTTTTGCCTGCCGCCTGCCGCCTGCCGCCTGCCGCCTTGTTGCCTGTTGCCTGTTGCCTGTTGCCTGTTGCCTGGGGTGTGCCTGTTGCCTGTTGCTTGTTGCCTGTTGCCTGTTGCCTGCTGCCTTTGCTGTTTGTTGAAGGTTTGCTTTTGCTCTGTTGCTCTGTTGCCTGTTGCCT
>NW_024572415.1:0-4407 GCF_018153835.1 Drosophila eugracilis
TGCCGCCTGCCGCCTGCTGCTGCCTGCCGCCTTCGCCTGTCTGCCTGTCAGCCTGCCGGCCTGTCAGTCTGCCGCCCGTCAGCCCGTCAGCCTGCCGCCTGCCGCCTGTCAGCTCCGCCGCCTGCCGCTCTGTTGCCTGTTGCTCTGTTGCTCTTGTTGTTTGCTGTTTGTTGTTTGTTGTTTGGCTGTTTGTTGTTTGTTGCTTGTTGTTTGTTGCTTGTTGGGGTTTTGTTGTTTGTTGCCTGTTGTTGTTGTTTGTTAGTTTTTGTTGTTTGTTAGTTTGTTGCTCTGTTGTCCCGTCAGCCTCGCCGGGGGCCTGCCGCCTGCCGCTCCGCTCGCTCCGGCCGCCTGTCGCTCCAGCCGCCAGGCGCTGGCCGCCTTGTCAGCCCGTCGCCTGCCGCCCGCCGCCCGCGCCGCCTGTCAGCCTGGGCCGCCGGCCGTCAGCTCGTCAGCCTGCTGTCAGTCTGTCAGCCTGCCGCGCCCGCCGCCGGCCGCCTGCCGCCTGTCGCCTGTCAGTCTGCCGCCTGCCGCCTGCCGCCCGCCGCCTGCCGCCTGCTCGCCCGCCGCCCGGCCGCCTGCCGCCTGCCGCCTGGGGTTGCCCGTCAGCGTTCGCTTCGCCTGCCTGCTCTGTTGCTCTGCTGCCTGGGCTTCGTCTGGGTGGCCGCCTGCCGCCGCCTGCTGTTTGCCGCCTGTGCCACTGCCTGTTGCCTGGTTAGTTTGTTGCTCTGTTGCTCTGTTGCTCTGTTGCCTGTTGCCTGTTGCCTGCTGTTTGTTGCTTGTTGCCTGTTGCCTGTTGCCTGTTGTTGCTCTGTTGCTCTGTTGCCTGTTGCCTGTTGCCTACTTGCCTGTGTTGCCTGTTGCCTGTTGCCTGTTGCCTGTTGCCTGTTGCCTGTCAGCCTGTTAGTTTGCAGCCGCCTGTTGCCTGTTGCCTGTTGCCTGCTGGGCCTGTTGCCTGTTGCCTGTTGCCTGTCAGCTCGGGGCTCAAGCCGGCCTGTCAGCTTGTTTGCCTGTCAGCTCCGTTGCCTGCCGCCCGCCGCCTGCCGCCCGTCAGCCCGCTGCCTGCCTGCCTGCCTGTCGCCTGCCGCTTGCTTCGCCTGTCAAGCCCAAGCCGCCTGCTTGCCTGTGTCAGCTTGCCGCCTGTCAGCCCGTCAGCTTTGTCAGCCCGCTGCCCGTCAGCCCGTCAGTCTGTCAGTCTTTCAGTCTGTCAGTTCGTCAGTCTGTCGCTGTTGCCTGTCAGTCTGTCAGTCTGCCGTCACCGCCCGTCAGCCCGTCGTCTGCTCGGGGCCCGTCAGTCTGTCAGCCCGTCAGCCTGCTTGCCTGTCAGCCTAGCTTCTGCCTGGCCGCCTGCCGCCTGTCAGCCCGGCCGCCTGCCGTCTGCCGCCTGCCGCCTCAGCCTGTCAGCCTGGGTCAGCCTTTTTGCCGCCTGCCGCCCTGCCGCCTGCTGCCTGTTGCCTGCCGCCTGCTGCCTGTCAGTCTGCGTCAGCCTGCCGCCTGTCGCCTGTCAGTCTTTGCCAAACCTGCCGCTCCGCCGCCCGGCCGCCCGCCGCCTGCCGCCCCGCCTGCCGCCCGTCAGCCCGTCACCGGCCCGCCGGCCGCCTGCCGCCTGTCGCCTGCTGCCTGTTGTCTGTTGCCTGTTTTTAGTTTGTTGCCTGTTGCCTGTTGCTCTGCCAAGTGTCGTCAGCCTGTCGCCTGCTTGCTCTTGCCAAGCCTTGCTGCCTGTTGCCTTGTTTACCTGCTTGGGGTTTGCCGTCTGAGCTGCTTCGCCTGTTGCCTAAGCCTTGCCTGTTGCCTGTTGCCTGTTGCCTGTTGCTCTTGTTGCCTGTTGCCTGTTGCTTGTTGTTTGTTAGCCGTCGTCTGTTGCCTAAGCTTGCCTGTTGCCTGTTGCCTGTTGCCTGCCGCTTGTTGCTTGCCTGTCTGCCTGTTGCCTGTTGCCTGTTGCCTGCTGCCTGCTGCCTGCTGCCTGTTGCCTGCTTGCCTGTCTGCCTGGGTGCCTTGCTGCCTGTTGCCTTTTTGCCGCCTGTTGCTTGCTTGCCTGCTTGCCTTGTTCGCTTGGTTATTGCCTGTTGCCCTGCTTGCTTGGCCTGGTGCCTGCTGCCTGCTGCCTGCTGCCTGGCCGCCTGTCTGTCTGTTGCCTGTTGCCTGTTGCCTGTTGCCTGCTGCCTGCCTGTTGCCTGCCGCTCTGTTGCCTGTTGCCTGTTGCCTGTCAGCTCCGCCGCCTGCCGCCTGCCGCCTGTCAGCCCGCCGCCTGTCGCCTGTTGCCCAGTCGCCCGCTGCCTGTTGCCCGGTCCCGGGCCCGTCGGCCGCCGCCTGCCGCCTGCCGTCCGTCGCCTGCCGCCTGCTGGGCTGCCGCCTGCCGCCTGCCGCCTGCCGCCTGCCGCCTGCCGCCTGCCGCCTGCCCGCCCGTTGCCTGCCGCCTGCTGCCTGTCGCCTGCCGCCCGCCTGCTGCCTGCCGCCTGCCGCCTGCCGCCTGCCGCCTGCTGCCGGAGCCTGTTGCCTGTTGCCGCCTGCCGTGTTGCCTGTTGCCTGCCGCCTGTTGCCTGCTGCCTGCCGCCTGTGGCTCGCCTGCCGCCCGCCGCCGGCCGCCCTGCCGCTCGTGGCCTGCCGGCCTGCTTCCGCCTGCTGCCTGTTGCCTGCGGCCTGCCGCCGGTCCTGCCTCCCGGCTGCCTGCCGGCCGCCCGCCGCCTGCTGCCTGCCGCCCGCCGCCTGCCGCCTGCCTTTTGCCCGCTCTGCCCGTCCCGTCTGCCGCCTTGCCGCCTGCCGCCTGCCGTTCTGCCTGCCGCCTGGGTCCGCCTGGCTGCCTGCTGCCTGCCGCCTTCGCCTGCCTGCCGCCTGCCGCCTGCCGCCCGCCGCTTGCCGCCTGCCGCCTGTCAGGCCTGCTGTCTGCCTCTGCCTGTTCGCCTGCCGCCTGTTGCCCGTTGCCTGCCGCCCGTGCCCAAGGCTGCCTGCTGCCTGTCTGCCTGCCAGCCGCCTGCCAGCCTGCCGCCTGCCGGCCTGTCGCCTGCCGCCTGTCCGCCCGTCGCCTGTTGCCTGCTGCCTGTTGCCTGTTGCCTGTTGCCTGTCTGCCTGTTGCCTGTTGCCTGTTGCTTGTTGTTTGTTGCCTGTTGCCTGCTCCGCCACGTTGCTTGCTCGTTTGTTGTTTGTTGTTTGTCTTGTCTGTTGCTTGCTGCCTGTTGCTTTGTTGCCTGCTGCCTGTTGCCTGTTCGCCTTTGGCCTGTTGCAGTTTCCGCCTGCTGCCTGTTTGCCTGTTGCCTGCTGCCTGCTGCCTGTTTGCCTGCCGTCTGCCGGTCTGCTGCCTGCCTGCTTGCCCAAGTCGCCTGTCAGACTGTTGCCTGCCAGGTCTGCTGGCCTGTTGCCTGCCGCCTGCCTGCCGTCTGCCGTCTGCCTGCTGCCTGCCGCCCGCCGCCTGCCGCTTGCCGCCTGCGGCCCCGCTGCCGCCCGCCGCTCGTCTGCCTGTTCAGCCTGCCGCCTGCCGCCTGCCGCCTGTTGCCTGCCGCCCGTTGCCTGCTGCGCCTGCTTCGCCCGCCTGCGCTGCCGCCTGTTTCCTGCCTGCCGCCTGACCCGCTCTGCCTGCCAAGCCTGTTGCCCGTCAGCCTGTTGCCTGTTGCCTGCGGCCAAGCCCGTTGCCTGTCAGCCCGCTGCCTGCCGCCATGGTCAGCCTGCTTGCCTCCGCCGCCCGTCCGCCCGTCGCCTCCTGTCCGCCGCCGTGCCGTGCCTGTCGCCCGTCGCCGGTCGTCTGCCGCCTGCCGCCTGCCGCCTGTCTGCCCGTCATGCCTGCCGCCTGCTGCCCGTCAGCCCGCCGCCCGGTTCGCCTTGCGCCGCCTGTTGTCTATTGCCTGTGTTGTCCTTGTTGCCTGTTGGCCGCTCCATGTCTGTATGCCTGTTGCCTGCGGCCCGCCGCCTCCGCCGCTCTGCCCGCCGGTTGCCTGCCGCCTGCCGCCTGCCTTGCCTGCTGCCTGCCGCCTGCCGCCTGCTGACTGTCGCCTGCCGCCCGCCGCCTGCCGCCCGCCGGGGCCCGCCGCCTGCCGCCTGCCGCCTGCTGCCTGCCGCCTGCCGCCTGTCTGCCCTTCAGCCTTCCGCTCCTGCCGTTGCCTGTCGCCTGTTGCCTGTTGCCTGCCGCCTGCCGCCTGCTGCTTCTGCTGGGTTGCCTGCCGCCTGCCGCCTGCTTCTTGCCTTTGCTGCCTGTCAGCCTCGCCGCCTGCTGCCTTTGCCGCCTGCTGCCTGTTGCCTGCTGCCTGTTGCCTGTTGCCTGCTGCCTGTTGCTTGTTGCCTGTTGCTTCCAGTCAGCCTGCCGCCTGTCAGCTCCGTCAAGCTCTTGCCGCCTGCCGCCCGGCCGCCTGCCGCCTGGGTTGGCCGCCTGCCGCCTGCCGCCTTGCCGCCTGTTGCCTGTTGCCCTGCTGCCTGTTGCCT
>NW_024572416.1:0-7716 GCF_018153835.1 Drosophila eugracilis
GCCGCCTGTCAGCCCAGTTCGCCGCCCGCCGCCCGTCGCCGCCCGCCGCCCGCCGCCTGCCGCCCGTCAGCCCGCCTGCCGCCTGCCGCCCGCCGCCTGCCGCCCGCCGCCTGCCGCCCGCCGCCTGTCAGCCTGTCAGTCTGCCGCCTGCCGCTCTGCCGCCTGCTGCCTGCTGCCTGCCGGGGCTCTGCCGCCTGCCGCCTGTCAGCCTGCCGCCTGTCAGTCTGCCGCCTGCCGCCTGCTTCTGCCTGCCGCCTGCCGCCCAGCCGTTGTCAGCCTGCCGCCTGCCGTCTGCCGCCTGCCGCCTGCCGGCCTGTCAGTCTGCCGCCTGCCGCCCGCCGCCCGTCAGCTCCGTCAGCCTGCCGCCCGTCGCCGTCTGCCGCCCGTCAGCCCGCCGCCCGCCGCCCGCCGCCTGTCAGCCCGTCAGCCTGCTCGTCATACCGCCTGCCGCCCGCCGCCTGCCGCCCGCCGCCTGCCGCCTGCTGCCTGCCGCCTGTTGCCTGGGCCGCTCTGCTGCCTGCTGCCTGCTGCCTGCTGCCTGGCCGCTCAAGGCTCACCGCCTGCCGCTCCAGCCGTCTGCCGCCTGGGCCAGCCTGCTGCCTGCTGCCTGCCGTCTGCCTTTGCCTGCCGCCTGCCGCCTGCCGGCCTGCCGCCCGTCTGCCGCCTGTTGCCTGCTGCCTGTCAGCCTGTCGCCTGGGTCAGCTCCGTCAGCCCGCCGCCTGCCGCCTGTCAGCCCGCCGCCCGCCGCCTGCCGCCTGCCGCTCCGCCGCCTGCCGGGGGCCTGCCGCCGCCCGCCGCCTGTCAGCCTGCCGCCTGTCAGCCTGCCGCCTCGCCGCCTGCCGCTCACCGCCTGCCGCTCCGGCCGCCTGCCGCCTGTTGCCTGCTTCAGTTCGTTGCCTGTCAGCTCGCCGCCTGTCAGCCCGCCCGCCCGCCGCCCGTTGCCTGTCAGCCCGCCGCCGCTGCCGGGCGCCGTTTGCCCGCTCGCCCGCCGCTCCGCCGGGCCTGCTCGCCTCCGTTGCCCGCCGCCTGCTCGCCTGCTGCCTGCCGCCTGCCGCCTGTCAGCCTCGCCGCCCGCCGCCCGCCGCCTGCCGCCTGCGCTGTCAGCCCGCCGCCCGCCGCCTGCCGCCTGCCGCCCGCCGGGGCCTCCACCGCCCGTCGTCTTACCGCCTGTCGCCTGCCCGCCCGTCGCCTGCCGCCCGCCGCCTGCCGCCTGCCGCCTGCCGCCTCGTCAGTCTGCCGCCCGCCGCTCTCTGCCTGCTCGCCTGTCAGCCCGCCGCCTTGCCGCCTGCTGGGCCTGTCAGCCTTGCCGCCTGCCGCCTGCCGTGCGCCGCCTGCCGTGCGGCCGCCTGCCGCCTGCCGCCTGCCGCCTGCCGCTCTGCCCTGCCTGCCGCCTGCCGCCTGCCGCCTGCTGCCTGCTGCCTGCCGCCTGCCGCCTGTTGCCTGTTCGCCTGCCGCCTGCCCAGACAGCCTGCCGCTCCTGTCAGCCCGTCAGTCTGCCTTTGCCGTGTGCCGGGGCCCGTCAGCCCGTCGCCCGCCGCCCGTCTCAGCTCCTCGCCGCCCGCCGCCTGTCAGCCCCGCCTGCCGCCTGCCGCCCGTCAGCCCGCTCGCCTGTCAGCTCCGCTTTTGCCTGCCGCCTGCCGCCTGCCGCCTGTCGCCTGTTCAGCTTCCTGTTGCCTGCCGCCTGTCAGCCTGTCAGCCTTGCCTTTTGCCTGCCGCTTGCCGCCCGCCGCCTGTCAGCCCGCCGCCTGCCGCCCGCCGTGCCTGCCGCCCGCTCGCCCACCGTCAGTCTGCCGCTTGCCGCCTGCCGCCTGTCAGTCTGCCGCCTTGTCAGTCTGCCGCCCGTCAGCCTGCCGCCTGTCAGCTTTCGCCTGTCAGCTCCCGCCGCCTGCCGCCTGCCGCCCGCCTGCCGCCCGCCGCCCGCCGCCTGCCGCCTGTCAGCCTGCCGCCTGTCAGCCCGCCGCCCGCCGCCTGTCAATTCGCCGGCCGCTGGTCGCCTGCCGCCTGCCGCCTGTCGTCTGCTGCCTGCCGCCTGCCGCCTGCCGCCTGTCAGCCTGCCGTCTGCCGTCTCCGCCTGCCGCCTGCCGCCTGCCGCCTGCCGCCTGCCGCCCGCCGCCTGTCGCCTGCCGCCTGCTGCCTGTCAGCCCGTCGCCCGTTGCCTAGCCGCCTGCGGCCGTGGGCCTGCCTGCCGCCTGCCGCCTGTTGCCTGCTGCCTGTCGCCTGTCAGCCTGTCGCCTGCCGCCTGTCAGCCTGCCTCTCTCGCTGCCTGTTAGCCTGTTGCCTGTTGCCTAAGTTCTCTGTTGCCTGCTGCTTGCCTGTTGCCCGTTGCCTGTCTGCCTGTTGCCTGTTGCCTGTTGCCTGCTGCCCGTTGCCTGCCGCCTGCCGCCTACCGCCCGTTGCCTGTTGCCAGCTCCCGTCGGTTGCCTGCCTGCTGGCCTGTCAGCCTGTCAGCCTGTCGCCTGCCCGTCGGCCTGCCGCCTGCTGTCTGCCGCCCGCCGCCTGTCAGCTCCTCGTTCGCCTGCTGCTCTGCCGCCCGCCGCCCGCCGCCCGTCGCCCGTCTGCCTGCCGCCTGTTGCCCGCTGCCTGCCGCCTGCCGCTTGCCGCCTGCCGCCTGTTTGCCTGCCCCCATTTTTGCCTGTTGCCTGTTTGCCTGTTGCCTGCCGCCTGTTGCCTTTTTGCCTGTCTGCCTGCCGGCCTGCCGCCTGCCGCCTGCCGCCTGCCGCCTGCCGCCTGCCGCCTGCTTGCCTGCTGCCTGCTTCTGCCTGTTGTCCTGCCCGCTTGTCAGCTTGTTGCCTGTCGCCTGTCAGCTGCCCGCCGCCTGCCGCCTGTTAGCCTGCCGCCTGTGTCAGTCCGCCTGTCCGTCAGCCCGCCCGCCCGCCGCCCGCCGCCCGCCGCCCGTCAGCCTGCCGCCTGGTCGGCCCGTCCGTCAGCTGCCCGCCTGTCCGCCCGCCTCCCCGTCGCCTGTCAGCCGTCTGCCGCCCGCCGCCTGTTGCCTGCCGCCTGCCGCCTGCCGCCTGTCGCCCCTCGCCCGTTGCCTGTTGCCTGCCGCCTGCCGCCTGCCGCCTGCCGCCTGCCGCCTGCCTGCCGCCCGCCGCCTGCCGGCCTGCCGCCTGCCCGGCCGCCTGCCTGCCGCCTGCCGCTCTGCCGCCTGTTGCCTGCCGCCTGCTGCCTGCTGCCTGTTGCCTGCCGCCTGTCCGCCTGCCTGCCTGCCGCCTGTTGCCTGTCTGCCTGTTGCCTGCCTGCCTGCCTGTTGCCTGTTGCCTGTTGCCTGTTGCCTGGCCGCCTGCCGCCTGCCGCCTGTTGCCTGTCGCCTGTCGCCTGTTGCCTGTTGCCCGTCGCCTGCTCGCCTGTTCCGCCTGCCGCCTGTCTGCCTGCCGCCTGTCAGCCCGCTGCCTGCTGCCCGTCTGCCTGTTGCCTGTCTGCCTGCCGCCTGCCGCCTGCCGCCTGTAGCCTGCCGCCTGCCGCCCGCCGCCTGCCGCCTGCCGCCTGCCGCCTGCCGCCTGTCAGCCTGCCGCCTGTTGCCTGTTGTCTGCCTGCTCTGCCGCCTGTCTGCCTGCTGTCTGTCTGCCTGCCGCCTGCCGCCTGTTGCCTGCCGCCTGCGGCCTGCTGCCTGTTGCCTGCTGCCTGTTGCCTGTTGCCTGCTGCCTGCTGCTTGTCGCCTGTTGCCTGTTGCCTGTTGCTTGTTGCCTGTTGCCTGTTGCTTGCCGCTTGTTGCCTGTTGCCTGTTTTCGCCTGTTGCCTGTTGCCTGTTGCCTGTTGCCTGTTGCCTGTTGTTTGCCTGTTGCGTCTTGCCGTCTGCTGCCTGTTGCCTGTTGCCTGTTGCCTGTTGCCTGTTGCCTGTGCTGTTTGCCTGCCGCCTGTTGCCTGTTGCCTGTTGCCTGGCCCGTTCGCCTGTTGCCTGTTGCTTGCCTGTTGGCCGTCCCGCCTGCCGCCCTGTCCGCCTGCCGCCTGTCTGTTGCCTGTCGCCTGTCAGCCTGTTGCCTGTTGCCTGCTGCCTGTTGCCTGCTTGCCTGTTGCCTGTTGCCTGTTGCCTGTTGCCTGTTGCCTGTTGCCTGTTGCCTGCCAGTTGCCTGGGTTGCCTGTTGCCTGTTGCCTGTTGCCTGCCTGTTGCCTGTGCCTGTTAGTCTGCCTGTTTGTCGCCTGCCTGTCTGTCAGTTGCCTCAGCCTGTTGCCTGTTGCCTGTCGCCTGCTGCCCGGTCAGCTGTGCCTGCTGCCTGCCGCCTGTTCGCCTGCCGCCTGCCGCCTGCCGCCGCCTGCCGCCCGCCGCCTGCCGCCCGCCGCCCGCCGCCTGCCGCCTGTCGCCCGCCGCCTGTCAGCCCGCCGCCCGCCGCCTGCCCGGCCTGCCGTCGGCGCCTGTCAGCCCGCCGCCCGTCGCCGCCTGCCGCCTGCCGCCTGCCGCCCGTTCGCCTGCAGCCCGTTGCCCGCCGCCTGTCGCCTGTTGCCTGTTTGCCTGTTGCCTGTCGCCTGTCAGCTGCCGCCTGCCTGCCTGCTGCCCGCCTGTTGCCTGCCGCCTGCCGCCTGCCGCCTGCCGCCTGCCGCCTGCCGCCTGCCGCCTGTTGCCTGCCGCCTGTTGCCTGCTGCCTGTTGCCGTTGGCCGTTTGCCTGCCGTTGCAAATCTGTTGCCTGTTGCCTGTTGCCTGTTGCCTGTTGCCTGTTTGCCGCCGTGTTGCCGGCCTGTTGCCTGCTGCCTGTCGCCTGCCGCCTGTTGCCTGTCGCCCTGCCTGCTGCGGCCTGCTGCCTGTTGCCTGCCGCCTGGGTTGCCTGTTGCCTGTTGCCTGCCTGCTTGGGTGCTTGCCTGCCTTTGCCGGTTGCTTGCTTGCTTGCCTGTCTGCCTGCGCCTGCTGCCTGTTGCCTGTTGCCTGTTGCCCGTCGTTGCCTGTTGCCTGCCGCCTGCCGCCTGTCAGCCTGCCGCCGTCAGCCCGCTGCCTGCCGTCTGGCCGCCTGCCGCCCGCCGCCTGCCGCCCGCCGCCTGCCGCCCGTCAGCCTGTCAGCCCGTCGCCCGCCGCCTGCCGCCCGTCACGCCCGCCGCCCGCCGCCTGCTGCCTGCCGCCTGCTGCCTGCCGCCTGTCAGCCTGCCGCCTGCCGCCTGCCGTGCCCGTCGCCCGTGGCCTGTGCCTCCGTCTGCCGCCCGCCGCCTGTCAGCTCCGCCGCCTGCCGCCTGCCGCCTGCCGCCCGCCGCCCGCCGCCTGCCGCCTGCCGTCCGCCTGTTCGCCTGTTGCCTGCTGTTTGTTGCTCTGTTGCCTGTTTGTTCGTTGTTGCCTGTTGCCTTGCTGCCTGTTGCCTGTTGCCTGTTGCCTGTTGCCTGGTTGTTTGTTGCTTGTTGCCTGTTGCTTGTTGCTTGTTGCTTGTTGCCTGTTGGTTCTTTGTTGTTTGTTGCTTGTTGTCTGTTGTGTTCTGTTGCCTGTTGTTGGCTGCCGTTTGTAGCCTGCCGCCTGCCGCCTGCTTGCCTGCCTGTTGGTCTGTCGTTTGTCGCTCGTTGTTGCCTGTTTGTTGCCTGTTGCCTGTGTTTGTTGCTTGTTGTCTGTTGCTTGTTGCCTGTTGCCTGCTTGTTGCTTTGTTGTTTGTGTTAGTTTGTTGTTTGTTGTTTGCTGTTTGTTGTTTGTTGTTTGTTGTTTGTTGTTTGTTGTTTGTTAGTTTGCTGTTTGTTGTTTGTTGTGTTGTTGTTTGTTGTTTGCCTGTTGTTTGTTGTTTGTTAGTTTGTTAGTTTGTTGTTTGTTGTTTCTGTTGTTGCTTGTTGCTCTGTTGCTCTGTTGCCTGTTGCCTGTTGCTTGTTGCCTTGTTGCCTGTTGTTTGTTGTTTGTTAGTTTGTTGTTTGTTGTTTGTTATTGTTTGTTGTTTGTTGTTTGTTGTTTGTTGTTTGTTGTTTGTTGCTTGTTGCTTGTTGCTTGTTGCCTGCTGGCCTGCTTGGCCCAGGCTGCCTGCCGCCTGCTGCCTGTCGCCTGGGGCCCGTCATTCTGCCGTCAGCCCGTCAGCCCGCCGCCCGCCGCCCGCCGCCCGCCGTTGCCTGCTGCCTGCCGCCTGCTGCCTGCTGCCCGCCGCCTTTCGCCTGCCGCCTGCCGCCTGCTGCCTGCCGCCTGCCGCCTGCTGCCTGTTGCCTGTTGCCTGTTGCCTGCTGCCTGCCGTTGCCTGTTGCCTGTTGCCTGTTGCCTGTTGCCTGTCTGCCTGGTTGCCGCCTGTTTCCTGTTGCCTGTTGCCTGTTGCCTGTTTCCGGCTGCTTGTTGCCGGTCAGTTGCCTGGGTTTGTTGCCTGCTGCCTGCTGCCCGTCGCCCGTTGCCTGCTGCCTGCCGCTTGTTGCCTGCTGCCTGCCGCCTGCCGCCTGCCGCCTGCTGCCTGCCGCCTGCCTGCCGGGCGCTTCTGCCGCCTGCCGCCTGTCAGCCTGCCGCCCGTCTGCCTGCCGCCTGCCGCCGGCCTCTGCTGCCTGCCGCCTGCCGCCTGCCGCCTGTCGCCTGCTGCCTGCCGGGGCCTGCCGCCCTGCCGCCTTGCCTGTTGCCTGTTGCCTGTTGCCTGTTGCCTGTTGCCTGTTGCCTGTGTGTTGCCTGTTGCCTGTTGCCTGTTGCCTGTGTTTGCCTGTTGCCTGTTGCTTGTTGTCTGTTTGCCTGCTGCCTGTTGCCTGTTGCCTGTTGCCTGTTGCCTGTTGCCTGTTGCCTGTTGCCTGCTGCCTGTTGCCTGCGCCTGTTGCCTGCTGCCGCTGCGGCCTGCTGCCTGCTTAGCCTGCTGCCCGCTGCCTGTTGCCTGTTGCCTGCTGCCTGTCGCCTGTTGCCTGTTGCCTGTTGCCTGAGCGGCCTGCCGCCTGCCGCCTGTTGCCTGTTGCCTAAGTCAGCCTGCCTGGGGCCTGCCGTCTGTTGCCTGTTGCTCTGCTGCCTGCCTGTTGCCTGCCGCCCCGCCTGCCGCCTGCCGCCTGCCGCCCTGCCGCCTGCCGCCTGTCAGCCTGCCAGGCCTGCCAGCCTGGCCGGGGCCGCCTGTCAGTTTGCCGTCAGTCAGCTCCGGTTGCCTGTTGCCTGCTTGCCTGTTGCCTGTTGCCTGTTGCCTGTTGCCTGTCAGCCTGCCGCCTTGTCAGCCTGCCGCCTGCCGCCTGCCGCCTGCCGCCTCCCGCGGGCCGCCCGCCGCCTGCCGCCCGCCGCCTGCCGCCTGCCGCCTGCCGCCTGCCGCCTGCCGCCTTGCCGCCTGCCGCCTGCCGCCTGCGCCGCCCGCCGCCTGCCTGCCCGCCTGTTGGCCTGCTGCCTGTCAGCCCGTTTGCCGCCTGTCAGCCCGCCGCCCGCCGGGCCTGCCGCCCGCCGCCCGCCGCCCGTCAGCCCTGCCGCCCGCCGCCCGTCGCCTGTCAGGGGGCCCGCCGCCTGCCGCCTGCCGCCTGCCGCCTGCCGCCTGCCGCCTGCCGCCTGCCGCCTGTCAGCCTGCCGCTCCCGCTTGCCCGCGGGCCGCCTGGGCGCCTGTCAGCCTGCCGCCTGCCTGTCAGCTCGCCGCCTTGCCGCCTGCCGCCCGCCGCCTGCCGCCCGCCGCCCGCCGCCTGCTGCCTGGGCCGCCCGCCGCCTGCCGCCTGCCGCCTGTCCGCCTGCCGCCTGGCTTCGGCCTGCCGCCTGCCGCCTGCCGCCTGCTTCGCCTGCTTGCCTTTCTGCCGCCTGTTGCCTGCTGCCTGTGGCCCGCCTGCCGCCTGCCGCCTGCCGCCTGCCAGCCTGCCGCCTGCTCTGCCTGCTTCGCCTGCCGCCTGTTGCCCGCCGCCTG
>NW_024572417.1:0-1283 GCF_018153835.1 Drosophila eugracilis
TAAATTAGAAAAATGGAAAGCCCAAGTTGCTTGCTATATCTTGATAACGGGTAATATTATTGTCCATTTTCGCGAGAAATTGATCAAAAATCCAATCTCAGCTGTGAATACAGTTTTGTTAAAGTGGCGCAAAGGAATCGAACGAGATATGCCATTCCAGATTCGAGTAACTATTGGCTTAGTTATAGCAATGATACTGCAACTTAAATTAGGAAAAATGGGAAAATTTAAGTTGGCATATTTGATAACGGTAATATTGTCCATTTTCGCGAGAAATGGATCAAAATTCGTAATTTTAGCTGTGAATGCAGTTTTGTTAGAAATTTAACAAGGGAATCGAACTGAGATATGCCATTCCAGATTCGAGTAACTATTGGCTTAGTTATAGCAATAATACTGCAACTTAAATTAGGAAAAAATGGGAAAATTTAAGTTGGCATATTTGATAACGGGTAATATTGTCCATTTTTGCGAGAAATGGATCAAAATTCGCAATTTTAGCTGTGAATGCAGTTTTGTTAGAAATTTAACAAGGAATCGGACGAGATATGCCATTCCAGATTCGAGTAACTATTGGCTTAGTTATAGCAATAATACTGCAACTTAAATTAGGAAAAATGGGAAAATTTAAGTTGACATATTTTTGATAACGGAGTAATATTGTCCATTTTGCGAGAAATGGATCAAAATTCGCAATTTTAGCTGTGAATGCAGTTTTGTTAGAAATTTAACAAGGAATCGAACGAGATATGCCACTCCAGATTCGAGTAACTATTGGCTTAGTTATAGCAATAATACCTTAATTAGGAAAAATAAATGGGAAAATTTGGCAATTTGATAACGGTAATATTTTTTGCGAGAAATGGATCAAAATTCGCTATTTTAGCTGTGAATGCAGTTTTGTTAGAAATTTAACAAGGAATCGAACGAGATATGCCATTCCAGATTCGAGTAACTATTGGCTTAGTTATAGCAATAATACTGCAACTTAAATTAGGAAAAATGGGAAAATTTAAGTTGGCAATTTAATAACGAATATACTGTCCATTTTCGCGAGAAATGGATCAAAATTCGCAATTTTAGCTGTGAATGCAGTTTTGTTAGAAATTTAACAAGGAATCGAACGAGATATGCCATTCCAGATTCGAGTAACTATTGGCTTAGTTATAGCAATAATACTGCAACTTAAATTAGGAAAAATGGGAAAATTTAAGTTGGCAATTTGATAACAGTAATATTGTCCATTTTCGCGAGAAATGGATCAAAATTCGCAATTTTAGCTG
>NW_024572418.1:0-2282 GCF_018153835.1 Drosophila eugracilis
TGGTTTCTATTGGTTCAATGTTTCCTGGACATCCGCAGGCTTGCGGATTATCAGTAACTAGAAGCGTCGCCGTTTACTCGCTAATAAAAAGCATTAGAGCTTCCCAATCTCTATGACCGGCAAGAAGCATCAGTTATATGCGTAAGAATATTTCATGCTCTTAATTTTATTCATTATAAACTGAGACATGATTATAAATACTAAGATTACCAGAAAGTCGTCTAGTTTTTGGCTTCCCTGGGTCATTTTGTGAGCTAGTTCTTCGTACTCCTAGTGTACCAACAGTTGTTCACCAAGTGCCCAATGTCAATACCCGTTTGACCTCTGTCAATCGTCATCCCGCGTTTTTTTTTCGCGACTCCGTTGCTTAACGTGCAACCCACGCTCCCGCCCCAACCGACCGAGGGGCGCTGCCGTCTATATTTTTGGCTCTTACGAGGATAGTACCGAATGGAATATTAATAAATAAATTAATTAAATATATGAGCTAAAGTGGTTTAGTAGAGACGATTTTATGTTAGTAGGAGAAGTATTGGATATAACGTTGTAAGAGGGTATTGTAACTCGAGCATAATGTCCTAATGGTTTCATGAAGGGCAAAGTTCGAGCTGCAAATGACTCAGGGTAAAAAAGGGAATATAGTTTTTCAAGTGGGTCTCACGGGCTCATTGATGTTTTAAGCGACCTATTGGGAAGGTGACTATCAATGTCCCCACTAATAAGATTATTAATAAAAACTCACGCCAAGCATTGTCCTACGGTTAGCTTAAGGGTACGGTAAGTTTATTAGTATTAGTCTGCTTATAGGGAGGAAAGATGTAAGTTTGCATCCCAATTTGTGAGAGCAAATAAGAAAGCTTTTTTTGAATTGATTCTATACGGCCTTGTGAACCGCAGTACTGAGGATTCCAGACGCAGATCATACTCTCTCTAGATCGGACGAACGAGAGAGAACGATAAAGTTTTGATTACGCAAGGGTCATGAAATTCTTCGACCATCTTTTTATAAAACCTAACTCACCTCTGGCTTTATTAAAAACGGAAAAATGTGGTGTTCGGAAATGAGATTTGTGGCATCCACCAGGAACCTAAGTCGTCTACTAAGCTTATTCTATCTGAGTTACCACAAAGTGTATAAGTGGATATTACTTTTGGCTTAAGAGCGACTGAGATTCATTACTTTACACTTAGAGCCGTTAAGATTTAATAAGTTTGCAGAGCACCAAGAGTGAAAGTTGTTAAAAGGTCAGTTGTAGTTTTCTGCTCTGGTAGCACGCATCATTATTTTGAATACAAGAGTTTCATCATCAGCTGCGTACATTAAAATAAAAGAATTTGTTAAAAGCGATTGGAAGGTCGTTTATGAATAATGTGAAAATAGCGGACCTAAAATGGCTTCCCAGAGGGACACCACCGGATGAAGCACAAATCGGACCGAAACAGGAACATCATGCCCAAATAAAACGATTGCGTTCTACCCGATCAGATAACTTTTTCAACCCCGCCGAAGGTCGCACTTCGGGAATCCCGATTAAGTCAAGTTTTATGAACTAAGTGAGTAAATTACAGAAGTCAAATGCTTTACTTAAGTCAGTGTAGATGACATCTGTCTGCGAAGGCTTTGCAGGGCAGTAATTACATAAGAGGTAAATTCAAAAGCAAGTTTGTAGTTGTGAGCAAATCGAGGCCATAACCATGTTGATATATAGATATTATTGATCTACACTGGTGATGCAAATGAGGCACAATAATTTTTGTCAAAAGAGTTTAAGATTGCTGATGGTGAGGAATGCCTCATAATTACCAGCATCCGAGACCTCTTTCTTGTGCCAAAGGAATGATGAATTCCTTCCAAATAGGAAACATCCAGAGCACGTTTCAAAGTGAGAGGTTAAACAATTTGAAGAGGATTGCAAAATGGAAGGAGCAGCACCAGTACCTAAGCACACAGCGGGAACGCCGTCCGGGGCCGGGAAGTAAGATCAAAGCAATACTCGAAGATCACTTGAGAATACCACTCTTAGATAGAAAAGGTCGCGTGACGGGTTCGTTGTGGAATTCCACACCACCGCTAGACGTAAGGCTGCTAGCGGTTGTCAGGTGAGAATGTGGCTTGGCAAACTGCTATCGGCTATTGCCTGATCCCAGTTCATCGTTGAGTTTTCAAACGTTAGTATTTGAAGAAACGTTTTGAGTTTACGCTTAGTCTGCTGAAGTATAAAACATTTAGTCCTGTGAAATTCTACAACGAAGAGCTAAATAATTTATAACACTGGCGGTAA
>NW_024572419.1:0-12130 GCF_018153835.1 Drosophila eugracilis
GATGCCAAGATTTCTCTCCAGTCTGTCGAACGTTTCTTTTTGTTCTTTGGTCATGTTGATATCAATCTTTCTCGATTGATATTTACTAACCTTCCCCATTTTCCCCTTTAGGATGCTTGTTAGGGGTCTTACGATGGTCGCGAAGTTTTGACGAAGCACCTGTAGTAGCTAGCTAGCCCCCAGAAAAGATCTGAGGTCGAAAGTGTTTTTGGTGGGTGAAATTCCTTAATAGCTTTTACCTTTTCAGGTGAAGTTTGGAGTCCCCCTTGTGTCACTATAAAAACCAGGTACTCGACGCTCTTTTTAAAGAACTTCGATTCCTCTTGGGATACTCTTCATACCTGCTTCCAAGAGTTTGGCTAAAACCCAGACCACGTCCCTGACGTGGTCCTCTTGTTTTGAAAATATGATCACGTCGTCTACGTAAACGTAGCATATTTTTGAGATTTCCTCTCTAAGGACGTCATCAATAGCCCTTTGGAAGATGCTTGGGACGTTTTTAAGTCCAAATGGCATTCTGCAAAATTCGTATTTGCCATTCTTTACAGAGAAAGCTGTTTTTTTCCCTGTCCTTTTCCTGCTCTATCTGGTGAAAGCCTGATTTGAGGTCGGAGTGTAGTGAAATACTGTGACTTGCCCATATTCGACAGTATTGTCAAAATTGTAGGGATACGATATCTATCGTCTACTGTTTTCTGGTTTAGTTTTCTGAAGTCGATAACTAATCGCTTCTTTCTAACCCCATTCTGGTCTATGCCTTTTTTATCTACAACCCGCGTAGGGTTGTTATATGGGATCTGGATGGCCGTATTACGCCGTCCGCTAAGTTGTTTAACCTGCTTGACGAATTCGGTTACACCCATGGGGTGTGGGTACGACTTGGAGTACACCGGTTCCCCATCAGTTTTTATTGTTGCTATAGTGTTAATGTTAAATGGACGTGCTTCGTCTGGGTCAGCGAAGGCTTTTTGATTTTTAAGAATCATTTTATCAAAGGTGGCCCTAATTGCCACGGGGACATCTCCGTCATTAATTTTAATAAAGTTGACGTTTTCTGCCCTAGTAAATCGGATTTTTTCATCTCCGTTGTTTGTGTGATTAATGTTTCCAGTATAATCGAGTTTCGCATTCGCTTGACCGATAATACCGTCGAATTCTTTCAGGTTATTTAGAATAAAAAAGGGTGTTTTTATTTTAAACACCGAAACCAGGCACTTTTTATCTATTTTGGTGAAGCCATGGATTGACTTCACTGTAAAGGGTTTCTCCGCTGGCACGATGTCTTTCAGCCCCGGGATTGGAGTAATGCAATTATTTTAGGTGCCTGTGTCTAAAAGTAGTTTTATTTCTCTTCCTGCTACCGTACGTGTAATGTAGGAGAGCAGGGATTTTATTCTAAAAAATTACACAATCTTCTTCATCAAGATCGTCTTCTATTTCAGTGGCACAGGCTTGAGCAACGCTGTCATAATCTTCGTTGTCAGATTTCTCTTCTGGAATGAAGTTTATTTTTTGTTTAGTTGACTGCCCTTTTGCCATGCTGTGGGCCGAGTAAATGGCCTTCTAGAGGAGGGGTTCCCGAATTTGTGTGGGGTCTCTGTCTAAAGGAACCACTCTGATTGTTGGCTCCTTTTTGGGTTCTAATAAAGTGAGGAGTTTTCTTAACTGCTCCCGTATTTTCATACTGGGTCTGGGGATTTTTCCAACCTGCTTGTCGCTGGTTGTTCTGCTTATGTGTTTTCTCCTCATTATGTCGGGCGAAAGTGGCCGCAAAAGCACATCTTTCGTTGCTCGATTCAGCTTCCTGTGCTAATGCTAAAGCTGATGGCAAGTCCCGAGACTGTGCCGGAAAAACGGCTATTTTTAGGGATTTTTTTAACCCAGATATGAACGCATGTAAAGCGTAATTTCTGTGCTGTTCATTTAAGATGGCAGCTGCGGTTGCGTCATGGGTCATTATTGTTTTGTTTGTTAGAAGCGTTAGCTTCCGTTCTATTTCGTCATAGAATTTGAGCAGTGGTAGCTCTCCCTGTCTTGACAGACTTAATTCTTGTTTAATAACGTGCGTCGGAGTTTTGTGCGCTTACGTGAAATCTAGGCGTGCCAGTGAATATAAATACGATATGAATGAAAATTGAATATCGTATTGAAGGAGGATAGCACTGCGGCTGCTGATCCTCTCACTTTATTTTTTAGAATACCGACGGCTTGGTAGTGTCGACTACTACCGTCGTATGGTTCAAATACTTTATAGGCTGCGGTGGCAGCTTGCCTCCAGGAGATGTAATTTTCCTGGCTACCATCAAATTCTGGAACCGACTTGACCATATCAAGGGGTTCGTTGTCCTGTATCTCAGATTTCAATTCGATTTCCTGATAAGTTTGAATTTGTGGGGTGCTATCTTTTGTTTTGAGTGATTTTAACTGCCCTATAACTGCAGCTAATTTTTTTATCAAATAGTTCCTGTTGTTTTTTAAGTGCGCTAGTTATAGCGGCCTCCATGCTTGCAATCTGTTCTGGCTGCATTATAATCGGCTGTGGGTTTGTAGTGTTCAAAATACTAGATCGAATAAATGCCCCCCTGCTAGTGGATGGCTGGTAAGAAGTCTCAGTTTCTTGTTCTTGGTGAGTTTTCTGTCGTTGTATTTTTGTGTCCAGAAGTTTCCTATACTCTGCAATAACCTCGTCGTCTGACTCGGTTTCTTTATGGTTTCCGTAAATGGGGTCGTTACTTAATTTTTTTTTTTTAATTTGTCCGTGGGCAGTCGGAATTTTTATTTTTAAATCTACTAAATAAATATATTTATGTTTAATATGTTTTCTTTGGAACACCCAGAAAAATTCAAGTAGGAGCTTTTTGCTTTATTTAAATATTGTTGAAATAAAATTTATTTTTTAAAAGTTTTCGAGAGAAATAAAATTTTTTTAATTTATTCGTAAGATTTTATTTTCGAGAAAGATAAATTTTACTCGAAATTGCAAAGAGAGGGAATTCTTAATGTTCCCACAGTTAGATGTCGCGGATTTATTTTATTTATTTGGCGATAATTCCAGACAAAAAGCCTACTCACATTTCGTATGGTTTTGTATGTTGTTGTGGCCGTCGCTGCCGTCGTCGTTGCTGCCATAGTCGTTGCCGCCGCCGTCGTTGCTGCCGCTGTTATCGCCGCCGCTGCTGTCGCTGCCGCTGTTGTTGCTGCCGCTTTGTTGCTGCCGTTGTTGTCGCTGCCGTTGTTGTCGCTGCCGCTGTTGTCGCTGCCGCTGTTGTCGCTGCCGCTGTTGTCGCGGCCGCTTTTGTCACTGCCGCTGTTGTCATTGCCGCTGTCTTTGCTTTGTTTTTATTTTTGTAAGGTTCGCAAGTTTTTCATTTTTATACCCGTTACTCGTAGAGTAAAAGGGTATACTAGATTCGTTGAAAAGTATATAACAGATAGAAGGAAGCGTTTGCGACCCTATAAAGTATATATATCCTTGATCAGGATCAATAGCGAAGTCGATTGAGCCATGTCCGTCTGTCCGTCCGTCCGTCCGTCCGTATGAACGCTGAGATCTCAGGAACTATTGCAGATAGAAAGTTGAGATTAAGCATGAAGATTCTTGAGGTCCCGGGACAGCGCAAGTTTATTACAGCATCCTCCCACTCTAACGCCCACAAATCGCAAAAAACTAAAATTGCTGAAATCTCAGGAACTATAGGAGTTAGAATGTTGAAATTCAGAAAGTATAATTTTTAGATGCCAGCGCATCTTATAGTGGTACTTCTATCCGGCCACACCCACCCACGCCCACAAGGCTCAAAAGACGGTTTTCGGATTTTCTAGAAAAGCTGATATCTCGGTAACTATAAGAGATAGAAAGTTCGGATTAAGCATGTAGGTTTTTATGATGCTCCCAATGCAAATTGCGATCAAGCCACGCCCACTCTAACGTCCACAAAACCCGAAAAATAAAAAATTCAAAAATCTCAAAAACTATAAGAGCTACACAATTTTGCTTAGGAGCACGTATTTTAGAGATGCCTCTGCAACTTGCCACGAAGTTTCATCCGGCCACGCTTACTCTAACGCCCACAAACCACGGAAAACTGTGGCGTCTATAATATTATTATGAATGCCTTCGTTTGACCTTGTATTACTTATTTTTGTTAATATCTATCGATTTACCAAAGATTTTGCAAATCGGAACATTATTTCGCTATTAATAAAGAAATTAAGTTATAAGACTTGACATCGGCAGTGACGTCACTATAAGCATACTCAACATACTTCCTCCGACAATAGGGGCACTAGCAAAATAATATTTTAAAATTTTGTTAAAAAGTAACGGGTATCTTATAGTCGCGGAACTCGGCTATAGCCTTTGTTGAAGGGTGGGGAATTTTTTGATGTTCCCCGTTGTTTTTTCTTTTGATATATTTTTTCTTTGGCGTATTTTTGCTGCCAATTTGAGCAATGCACTTTTGTGTGTTCTTTTTTTTATTAATAAATTTTTAAATTAATTACCACTACCGATTGCAATTACTTTTGTAAATGCATTAAACTTCGTATCGCGTGAGTCGGTTACGTTGGGCGTCAGTTAATTTTGTGTAACCTTTATTCTATTATTTCTTACTTTCACTCAAGCTTGTTGGGGCAAGGATCCATTTATAAGAGATTGGGTTTATTAAGTTTCTTTCATTTATTTCACCTAAACCTGTTAAGGTAAAGGATAATATAAACAGTGTGTTACAATTATTTATTACACAGCTATGGCTGCGGAGTATGATTTTAAACTAAACTAAATGTCCTTTCCGGCTGCAGCTAGAAGTCTTCGTCCGGTCGCCGCGGTGTCGCCAAATAGCCTGATCAGCAATTTTATCCAGGTGCTTACGATCACTCACTGGGCGAATGTTCTGACCGGGAACCGTGGGATTGACTCCAGAGTGAGGAGTCGACGATTTCTTTAATGCGCGTGTTGGCCACTTCTGATCCGGCTCTGGGTGATTGCCCCCAGAGTGCAGAGTCGGCGGTTTAAGTTTGTTTGAGTTTTCGATGCTTATAAGTGGTTGTCTTGTGGCGTTTTTTGCTAGGGCGTCTGCAAGTTCGTTTCCAGGTATTCCTACGTGACCGGGGATCCAAAGTAATTTAAATTTATTATTGTATTTTTGTAGAAGATTACGGGCCTTATATGGTTGAGCAATGTCACAACCACTTCCATATAAAGGGTTTAAATGGTTGTCTCCTAATGCCTTAAAAAATTTTGATATATTATACATAACATATCTATTGATAGTGAGTATGGATATATGATAATAATGATCTACCGTTTTGTCCGTCAAATAGTTTCGCGTCTAAAGAGGATAAAGTGAAAAAATTACTAGCTGACCTCGGGAACAAAAATAATTATGAAATTCATTCTAGAAATAATATTAGAAGAGATTCATAGAGGAGTTCGCTTCTTACAAAAACCTTGGCTTAAGACTTATAGTGATTTAAATACTTTACAAAGACAGAATGCCAAGAATAAATTTGAAAAAGATTTTTTTCAAATTAATTAACAACTCAGTCTATGTGAAAACTATGGAAAATCCTGAAAACGTGTATATGTTAAATTGGTTACTACATGGGAGTCTACAGGTATTCATAAATACGATCAAAAAAAACATTGTGTTAAAAATTTAATTTCAAATTTCGATTTTCATGGTGCAACTAAAATAAATGACGAGTTCTATGCCATCCAAATGAAAAAATTTTAGGTGGTATTTGATAAGCCAATTTATTTCGGTTTTGCTGTATTCGACTTATCAAATGGAATATGTATTATTTTCATTACCAATACATGAAACCCAAATTTCAAGATAATTTAGTTTTAAATGTTGTTCAGATAAAAAAAATTGATTTATATAATTTTAAAAAAGTTAATAAAAAGAGTTTAGGATATTTTAAAGATGAGTTGAATGGAAAACCAATGAGTGAATTTATAGGTCTATGTTCCAAAGTTTATAGTTATAAAATAGATGAAGTTGAAAACTCTCATAATAAAGCAACAGGTGTGAGTTCCAGAAATTTAACTATGGATCATTATAAAAATGTATTACTCACTGGAACTCCACTATATGGTAGTAGGACAATGTTTAGATGAAGGGCACATAAAATATCAACAAGTAGGGTATATAAGAATGTTCTTTGTGCTAATGATAGTAAAAGAAAGCGTAAACAAAATGAAACAGAGTTTACAATATTAAATCACGACGATCATGGTACATTATCAATAAAACATCAAAGGTTAATGGAATGGAATTGGAAATGTTTTTATTTATTTATTTATGAAGAGCTACCAAGTAATTTAAAATTAATAGGTAGCGGTGATGTTGAACAATGGCAACGGAGGCCTTCCGCTCGGTTTTTTACAATAATTACATGAGTAATATTTTATATATACATTTTGGCTAAACTAGAATTATCTTAAATGAGGTGATGTAAGTTTGTATTATTTAGAAATAGTATTATTTTTAATATAATATGTTTGGTAGTGTGGGGTCTGAGATGGATTCTACTGGATTGGTGTTTTTAAATATTAGTTGTGTTTGGCAGTTTAGTGACTTGCAGTTAGTGATTAATTGATAAGGCATCGTTGGTGTCATTGCATAACGGACAGGTCCTGGTTTCAGTTGGGTCCATATAGTGTGTAAGTTAATTTTGTGTAACCTTTATTCTATTATTTCTTACTTTCACTCACTTGGGGCAAGGATCCAAGCTGCTCTCAGTAATTGCTCTTGGTTGAATTTTACTTGTTCCCAATCATTAAAGTCGGGTGTACCTGCGACTACTTTTAAGGCTGTTTCGATTAAGTTTATACTCCTAGCGGCCCTATGATGGATTTTTAGGGTAGCTACCAACTTGCGAATATGTCTGATGTCCGTTGCTACAACCGGTAGTCTCTGGTCGTCGGTGAATGTTCGTGTTAGTTCTTCTGTCTGGTCGGCGAAGTCCTCGTAGGTCGTCACGTTCGTTGCATGTTGTAATTATCCAAAAGATTCCCAGTCTACAATGTCACCGTCCTCTATGGGGATGTAGTCCGCGATCGTGTAGTCATTTAGTTTCACCGTCGCGTCCGTCCTAGCAGCCGTTAATGCCCAGATTATAATGTACTTTCCTAGCCTAAAAAAATATAGATGAATATAAAAAATGTAAAAATATAAAAAGGTGTAAAAGTTGTCGGGAGCCTAGAGAAGGGTGATTAGCGTAGGTTGTGGTGGTGATATTGAAATGATTTAACAAGATTGTTTTAATAGTCTCGGAGTTTAATGATCTTTCGTATCGCAGTAGACTGTTTTGGTTTTCGGAAAGAAATTTTTTTACTTGACGTAAAGATGCTTTTATGTCTACTATGGCCCTTGATGCGAAGGTTTGCACTATGGAGAATTTTGAGAAATTGTCAACGCATGTTTTGTATAATGGAATATGTAGTATTTTCATTACTATTTGGCTAAACCCAAATCTCAAAAGGTGATAATGAAGTTTAAATGTTGCTCCAGATAAAAGAATTGATTTATATATTTAATAATAAGAGTTTAGACATTTTAAAGATGAGTTGAATGGAAAAACCAACAGAGGAATTTATAGGTCTATGTTCCAAAGTTTATAGTTATAAAATAGACAGTTAAAAGCTCCTCAAGAAACAACAGGTGGAGTTCCAGAAATTTAACTATGGATCATTATAAAATTGTATTACTCAGTGGAACTCCATCTTATATGGTAGTAGGACAATGTTTATTTAGCAATACAAACATCAACAAGTAGTATAAGAATGTTCTTTTTGCTAATGATAGTAAAAGAAAGCGTAAAACATAATGAAACAGAGTTTACAATATTAAATCACGACGGATCATGGTACATTATCAATAAAACATCAGCTGTTGTCGGAATTGAAATGTTTTTATTTATTTATTTATGGAGAGCACCAAGTGAAATTCTAAAACAACAGGGTAGCGGTGATGTTGAACAAATGGGTAATTGAGGCCTTCCGCTCGGTTTACAATAATTGAAGAGTAATATTTCTTATATATATTTTTGGCTAAAACTAGAATTATCTTCTAAATGAGGTGATGTAAGTTTGTAATATTTAGAAATAGTATTATTTTTAATATAATATGTGTTTGTAGTGTGGGGTCTGAGATGGATCTTTACTTGATTGGTGGTTAAATATTAGTTGTGTTTGGCAGTTTAGTGACTTGCAGTTAGTGACAATTGATAAGGCATCGTTGGTGTCATTGCATAACGGACAGGTCCGGTTTCCAGTTGGGTCCATATAGTGCTATGCAAGGTGCAATCTTTGAAAACCTTTATTCTATTATTTTTACTTTCACCTCAAGCCCAAGCTGGGGAAAGCAAGGATCCATTATATAAGAGATTGGGTTTATTAAGTTTTCATTTATTTCACCTAAACCTGTTAAGGTAAAAGGATAATATAAAACAGTGTGTTATAATTATTTATTACACAGCCATGGCTGCGTGAGTATGACGGAAACCAAGCTAAATGTCCCTTTCCCGGCTGCAGCTAGAAGTCTCGTCCATCGCAGCGCTGTCGCCAGCGCCGGATCAGCAATTTATCCCAGGTGTTATGATCACTGCTGCGCGAGTATCTGACCGCAACCGTGGGATTTCTGACTCAGTGGAGCTGACGAGCTTTTTTAATGCAAGCGTGTTGGCCACTTCAGATCGGGCTCTGGTGATTGCCACCAGAGTGCAGAGTCGTGGCGGTTTCTTCGTTGCGGCGGGACCATCTCTCGCCGCTCCGGTGATTGTCCCCGGAGTGCAGAGTCGGCAGTTTCCCTGATCTCCGTGTGTGTTGGTCACCGGATGTGGTTCAACTCGGGGCAGCTTCCCAATTTGGGAATCGGGTGTGTTAAATTTCTCCTTATGCCGTCCCAGGACCCGACGGTTCCAAGTCATCGTTAATTTTGAAATTATGAACTTTGTTCTTCAGGTGGTAGCTGGCAGCCAAAGGGTTGTTGGCCAGCAGGAGAACTGAGTAGTGGCGAGGGGAGTAGGGGCTAACGAAGCTGGAACCTGTTGAAAAATTCTTCTAAGGGTCCCAGTTTCGTGGAGCTGAGGTTCCCTGGGACTCATCTTCGTGCAGAAAGGAAGGCTCAGCCGAGCTTGGCCTGTGATGTTGACCATAGTCGATGACACAGCGGGGTTTTTTTTCATTGAGTCTCCCAGCTGATTGTATGAACCAAGTCTAAGCTTAGGCGCAGTCTTGTCTGAGTGTTGGCCAGGTACGTTCCGTATATCTTTTGTCTCTGTCCTTGATTATCGGTTAGTGGCCTTGTATGTTGGCCTCGTTTATTATGAGGTGGTGCCATGATCTAACAGTTATTGCATCCAGGTGACCTGGGAGCGTGGAACAAGGCTTTCACACCCAGAAAACCAAATTCCTGCTGGAGAGTGTTAGGCTTGCAGCATTTTGGAGCTCCTGCAGCAGGTGGCGCCAACTGTCTTCTAGCTGTACCGATGAGGTTTCGTCCCGGGTACTGTGCGACTAGGTTTCCGGTTTCGGAAGCCCAGGACGGCTGTGGTGCTGGACCGGGATAGGACTGTTATCTGATACAAACAATGCTTTGTGTTAGGAAATTTATCGAGAAAATGAATGATATCGGAATTTTGAAAAACACTTATACTATATACTTCAAAATTTCTATTAAGCTAATGTTAATAGGCTGTTCAGTCTCAAATTCACACCTCAAGGAGCTTATCTAGAATTGCCGAATTTAATTTTTGCTAGGTTAAGCCCATATTAGAATGTTTTCCAAACAGATAACGATTTTATTTTTAGCTAGGGTGATTTCCAAAAGGTGTGTTTTCTTTTTGTCTCGAATTTCGAATTTGTCTATAGCGTTCGAAAGTTCTCAAGGTTGTTCAAACGTCCTGAATTTGATATTTTAATTCTTACTTTGTTCCTTCATCTGCTCTCAGTAATTAGTTGGTTGAATTTCTTACTTGATCCCAATCATTAAAGTCGGGTGTACCTGTGGGTAACTACTTAAGGCTGTTCCGATTAAGTTTACAAATTCTTAGCGGCCCCATGATGGATTTTAGGTAGCTACCAACTTGCGAATATGTCTGATGCCGTGTCCGTTACAACTGTAGTCTGTGGTCGCGAATGTTTCCTGTGTGGAGCTCTTCTAGTTATTGTCTGGTCGGAGAAGTCCTCGTAGGTCGTCACGTTCGTTGTATGTTGTAAGTATCCAAAAAGATTCCCAAACCGCTGGGCCGCGTCACCGTCCTCTGCGGGGATGCGGGTCGGCGTCTTCGTGTGGGTCGCTTAGTTTCACTGTCGTCCTGTGGAGTCGCAGTTAATGCCCAGATTATAATGTATTTTCCTAGCCTAGAAAAATAGATTAATATAAAAATGTTAAAATATAAAAAATCTAAAAGTGTGCAAATTTGGTTTGGAGCTGAAGGAAGAAAGAGATTAGTTGGTTGTCTTTTTGTTGGACCACCCCTCTCTAATTAAGACTGTTGCTCCCCAGGTCATTTCCTTCACTTTTTCCCCAATCATAGCGGTGAGTCAGTTGCCTTCTCCAACTTTTGTGCATCAGGCTTTTAGAGAAAACTCTGCCAGCCCAATCTGATAAATTTTATGTCCATTCTGTTTGCATATCCAGCTGTTCTTTTCCATTGTATATTGCCTGTTGAATTTTACTTATTTGTTTGAATCTACAGGCTTGTGTGAACCATTTCTGATGGCTTTTTGCTTGTTTTTTAGAGTACTGAATATTGTGGAGCTTGGTATGGCTGCCAAGAGTGGGATTGGTCAGTGCCTGCTTAGTTTAATCAGAGTTTCAAGCATCTGGTTACTTGTGCCAGAGTGTTATGGAATCTCGCCATTATTTGATCCTGTGTAGAGGTGGAGCGTTGAAATGGGTGAGATATTGAAATGATTTAATGTAGGATTGTTTTAATGGTCTCGGAGCTATCGGTCTTTTCGTTATCGGTAGATTGTTTTAGTTTTGGAAAGAAATATTATTTGTAGCGTGCTTATATCTTCATCTTGTTATCTTTCGAGTAGAGTGGTTTGCACTATGTCGAATTGAGAAAGACCTTATCAATCATGAAAAGGGCGTCCTGTTGAGAAAATATCGATGTGTAGAATTTCCCAACGAATGAAGGTGCAGGTGGCTTCTGGCGCAGATCTTTGTTTTGATGAGTAGTGCTTCTGTATTTTGCCATGGAACGGTTTCGTGCTTGATGTTATTTCTGTCGCTAACCGAAGCATTTTTAAGAAATAGTTCCCACATGAGGATTTGTGTTTTACATTTTCCCCGCGCTGCTCGGTGAGCCCTGTTATGTTTCACATGAGCACAATTTCTTTCGTCCACAGGTCCTGTACGAAGTTTTTCAAAAGTTAAAAGAAAGTGCCATAGGAAGGACTCCCTCTAGTGTCGCAGGCATTGCTGGGATAAACGCCAAAAACAAAATAGTGAGCAATGTGACAAAGTTTAATAAGGTCTTCTGCGCGTGTGCTTATAAACATCTCTGTAATGCTTCCACTTCTCCTGTTGGGGGCTTTAGGGATTATGGAAACTGACTTTGCTTTTAGCAAACAGCAGAATGTATCCACTGAGAAATATTTCCGTCCTCACTATTATTGTTCCTTAAAGCTTGAGTTGAATGATTATATCATTGTCCTCGATTTGAAAATGTTAGTGGACCTCCTTCACTCATGGAGTAGCTTTCAAGTCCGGATTGCTGTCCGTTTCCTTAGGTTAATGTTTCCCAAGAGATAGTATTCAAGTTTGCATGAAATTTTCTTTCCTGGCTTTGAGTAAACCAGTTTTGATTCATGGTCGTCAGCTAACTTTCCAACGCTTCAGCTTTGCATTGGGATTTTTCTGAAAGACGGCAAAGGTGAGTGGGTTGATGATAGGTAAAGATCTGCAACCCTTTTGCTCCGTATAAGTAATTCCGAGGTTTTTAAGAGCCTCCACATACGGCGCGATTTCGCTCATTGGTTGTGTTTTTTTCAATATCACGTAGTGCGCGTGATATCATTGTACTGGCGTCTTGATATTAGAAAACTGCTCTAGTCCGAAGCCTGACGCGTCCGTAGTTAAGCTTATAATGGCCTCTTAAAATCTGGATATGA
>NW_024572420.1:0-1077 GCF_018153835.1 Drosophila eugracilis
AAATTAGGAAAAATGGGAAAATTTAAGTTGGCTATTTGATAACAGGTAATGTGTGTCCATTTCGCGAGAAATGGATCAAAAATTCGCAATTTTAGCTGTGAATGCAGTTTTGTTAGAAATTTAACAAGGAATCGAACTTGAGATATGCCATTCCAGATTCGAGTAACTATTGGCTTAGTTATAGCAATAATACTGCAACCTAAAATGGGAAAAATGGGAAAATTTAAGTTGGCATATTTGATAACGGGTATATTGTCCATTTTTCGCGAGAAATGGATATAAAATTCACAATTTAGCTGTGAATGCAGTTTTGTTAGAAATTTAACAAGGGAATCGAACGAGGTATGCCATTCCAGATTCAGTAACTATTGGCTTAGTTATAGCAATAATACTGCAACTTAAATTAGAAAAAATGGGAAAATTTAAGTTGGCATATTTGATAACGGTAATATTGTCCATTTTCGCGAGAAATGGATCAAAATTCGCAATTTTAGCTGTGAATGCAGTTTTGTTAGAAATTTAACAAGGAATCAGAGCAGATATGCCATTCCCAGATTCGGAATACTATTGGCTTAGTTATTGCAATAATCTGCAACTTAAATTAGGAAAAATGGGAAAATTTAGGTTGGCATATTTGATAACGGGTAATATCATCCATTTTTGCGAGAAATGGATCAAAATTCGCAATTTTAGCTGTGAATGCAGTTTTGTTAGAAATTTAACAAGGAATCGAACGAGATATGCCATTCCAGATTCGAGTAACTATTGGCTTAGTTATAGCAATAATAATGCAACTTAAATTAGGAAAAATGGGAAAATTTAAGTTGGCATATTTGATAACGGGTAATATCATCCATTTTCGCGAGAAATGGATCAAAATTCGCAATTTTAGCTGTGAATGCAGTTTTGTTAGAAATTTAACAAGGAATCGAACGAGATATGCCACTCCAGATTCGAGTAACTATTGGCTTAGCGAGTGTTAATACCGCACTTAAATTAGGAAAAATGGGAAAATTTAAGTTGCATATTTGATTAACGGGCTAATATTGTCCATTTTCGCGGAGAAATGGATCAAAA
>NW_024572421.1:0-788 GCF_018153835.1 Drosophila eugracilis
CATCCATTTTCTCGAAAAATGGATCAAAATTCTGGGTAATTTTGCTGTGAATGCAGATTTGTTAGAAATTTAACAAGGAATCGAACGAGATATGCCATCCCAGATTCGAGTAACTATTGGCTTAGTTATAGCAATAATACTGCAACTTAAATTAGGAAAAATGGGAAAATTTAAGTTGTCATATTTGATAACGGTAATATTGTCCATTTTCGCGAGAAATGGATCAAAATTCGCAATTTTAGCTGTGAATGCAGTTTTGTTAGAAATTTAACAAGGAATCGAACGAGGTATGCCATTCCAGATTCGAGTAACTATTGGCTTAGTTATAGCAATAATACTGCAACTTAAATTAGAAAAAATGGGAAAATTTAAGTTGGCATATTTGATAACGTGTAATATCATCCATTTTTGAGAAATGGATCAAAATTCGCAATTTTAGCTGTGAATGCAGTTTTGTTAGAAATTTAACAAGGAATCGAACGAGATATGCCATTCCAGATTCGAGTAACTATTGGCTTAGTTATATCAATAATACTGCAACTTAAATTAGAAAAAATGGGAAAATTTAAGTTGGCATATTTGATAACGGTAATATTGTCCATTTTCGCGAGAAATGGATCAAAATTCGCAATTTTAGCTGTGAATGCAGTTTTGTTAGAAATTAAACAAGGAATCGAACGAGATATGCCATTCCAGATTCGAGTAACTATTGGCTTAGTTATAATAAGCAACTTAAATTAGGAAAAATGGGGAAAATTTAAAGTTGGCATATTTGATAACGGGTAATA
>NW_024572422.1:0-10851 GCF_018153835.1 Drosophila eugracilis
GATTGACCTTGTATAGCTTATTCTGTCAATATCTATCCGATTTACAAAAGATTTTCCAAATGGATCAGTTATTTTTCTCTTTATGGAAGAAATTTAAGGTTACTAATACTATTGTACTATTAGTTGCTCAAGCATTCTTTCTCCAACAATGGAGTGTGGCGCTTGGGAGTTGCTAGCAAAATAGATGACTTTGGCAAGAGCAGTAAGCTTGGAATTACATCTTATAGTCGCGGCTCAATATAGGGGTTTCCTCGGTTTTTCTGTTAATATCTATTGATATCACTTATTTCTAAAAAAGTTACAGTATCTCATTGACTTCATAAAAGATAAGTTCGGATTAGGCATTCCCATCGCCCCGCCTCACCCTAACCCCAAAAACCGGAAAACCAAAAACGCAAAACTTTCTGGAAACTATAAGCTAGTTGTGCTTAAGAATACGTATTTAAGAGTTGCCACTGCAACTTGCCACGGATTTTCATCCTGCCACGCCCACTCTAAAGCCCACAAACCGCGAAAAACTGTGGCGTCCATAATATTATTATGAATGCCTTCGATTGACTTTGTAGTTAACTTATTTCTGTCAATATCTATCGATTTACCAAAAGATTTTCAAATCGGATCATTATTTTGCTATTTATGAAGAAATTTAAGTTATAAAGGCCTCACATGGCAGTGACGTCACTATTAGTTACTCAGCATTCTTTCTCCAACAATAGGTGGCGCTTGGGGAATTTTAACTAACAAAATGAATATTTTAAAATTGTAAAACAGTAACGGGGATCTCTTATAGTCGCGGCACTCGACTATAGGCGTTTCCTCCTGTTTCTGTTAATATCTATTGATATCGCATTTCTAGAAAAGTTGATATCTCGGTAACTATAAAAGATAGAAAAGTTCGGATTAGGCATTTCCCCCCCTACGCCCACCCTAACGCCCACAAAACCCGGAAAACCAAAAACGCAAAAATCTCTGAAACTATAAAAGCTACAAAGTTGTGTAAGAATACGTATTTAGAGTTGCCACTGCAACGTGACCCGAAGTTTTCATCCTGCCACGCCCACTCTAAGGCCCACAAACCGCAAAACTGTGGCGTCCATAATATTATTATGAATGCCTTCGATTGACCTTGTATAACATATTTCTGTCAAAATCTATCGATTTACAAAAGGATTTTTTAAATCGGATCATTATTTTGCTATTTATGAAGAAATTTAAGTTATAAGGCCTCACATTAGCTGTTACGTTACTGGATTAGCTCAGCAATTTCTTTCTCAACAATAGGTGGCGCTTGGGAATTTCAACTGCTCAAAATGAATATTTTAAATTGTAAAACAGTAACTGGTGTCTTATGGTCGCGGCACTCGACTATGGGGTTTCCTCAGGTTTCATTGTTAATATCTAATGATATCACTTTGGCTTTACAAAGTTGATATCTCCATTAACTTTATAAAAGATGAAAGTTCAGATGGCTTATTTCCCATCACGCCACGCCACTACGCCCCCAAAACCGGAAAACCAAAAACACCAAAAATCTCTGAAACTATAAAGCTACAAGTTGTGCAAGAATACGTACTAGAGTTGCCTGCAACATTTTGGAGTTTTCATCTGCCGCCCACTCTGCCTTTCAGCCACGAAAAGCTGGCGTCCGCAATATTATTATGAATGCCTTTCGATTGACCTTGTATAACTTGTTTCTGTCAATATCTAATGATTTACAAAGATTTTCAAATCAGTTCTACCTTATTTTGCTATTTATGAGAAGAAATTTGAAGTTATAAAATCACATGGGCAGTGGCAATCACTATCTTCAGTTGCTCAGCATTCTTTCTCCAACAATAGGTGGCGCTTGGGGGCTTTAACTAACTTTCAAAAATGAATATTTAGAAATTGTGTGTAAAACCGGTAACCGGATATCAATATATAGTCGCGCTCGACTATAAGCGTATTCGCGGTTTCTGTTACGTATCTAATGATTTTCGCATTTCTAGAAAAGTTGATATCTCGTGTAACTATAAAGATCAGAAAGAAGTTCGGATTAGGCATTCCCATCCGCCCGCCCACCTTTGAGCCGGAAAACCGAAAACGCAAAATCTCTGAAACTATAAAGCTACTGAAGTTTCAAGAATACGTATTTAGGTTGCCACTGCAACTTGCCACGGGATTTTCATCCTGCCACGCCCGCTCGGCCCACGAGCCGCAGAAAAACTGTGGCGTCCATAATATTATTATGAATGCTCGATTGACCTTGTATAACTTATTTCTGTCAATATCTGTCGATTTACAAAGATTTTCAAATCGGATCATTATTTTCTATTTTGAAGAAATTTAAGTTATGGGCCTCATGTAGTATTGTCCACTCTTAGTTTGCTCAGCATTCTTTCTCACAATGTGAGTTGGCGCTTGAAAGTTTGACCCAACAAAAAAGACTATTTTAAAAATTGTCCTTAAAACCAGTAACGGATATCTTATGGTCGCGGCACTCGAGCTAAAGCGTTTCCTCCTGTTTCTGTTAATATCTATTGATTTCTACATTTCTAAGAAAAGTTCGATATCCCATTTAACTATAAAAGATGAAAAGTTCGGATTAAGAAGGCATTCCCATGCGCCGCCTGGCACCCACAAAGCCGGAAGAAGCCAAAACGCAAAATCTCTGAGCCATAAGAAAGCTACAAGAGTTGTACTTAAGAATACCGTATTTAGGTTTGCTGCAAGCCACAGAGTTTTTCATCCCCTGCCCGCCCCACCTAGGGCCCTGAACACGAAAAGCTGTGGCGTCCTGTATTTATGGATCTGCCCTGATTGCTTGTATAACTTATTTCTGTCAATATCTATCGATTTACAAATTTTTCAAATCGGATCATTATTTTCTGTTTATGAAGAAATTTTAGTTTAAGGCCCTCCACATGAGCTGATGACGTCACTCTTGGTTACTCAGCATTCTTTCCAAAATAGGTGGCGCTTGGGATATTTTACTAACTACCAAAATGGGCATCTTTCAAAATTGTGTAAACCAGTACTTGAACTGATCTTATAGTCCAAATGACCTTCGACTATAGCGTTTCCTCCTGTTTCTTAATATCTTGATATCATTTCTAGAAAAGGTTGATATCTCGGTAACTATCAAAAGAGATGAAAGTTCGGATTAGAGCGTTTCCCATCACCCACGCCCCACTACCCACAAAGCCCGGGAAAACCAGAAAACGCAAGAAATCTCTGAAACTATAAAGCTACAAAGTTGTACTTAAGAATACGTATTTAAGAGTTGCCCTACACGACTTGCCCAAGTTTTCATCCTGCCACCCCACTCAACGCCCTGAGCCACGAAAAACTGTGGCGTCCATAATATTCTTATAGGATGTCTTCCATTGTCCTTGTATGGCTTATTTCTGTCAATATCTATCGATTTACCAAAGATTTTCAAATCGGATCGTTATTTTTCTAGTTATGGAAGAATTTAAGTTACTGTGCTAGCCCAGCCCGCATTGGGTTACTCAGCGATGCTCTCCAACAATGGGTGTGGCAGGGGAATTTGTAAACAAAATGAATGTTGGAATTTATTGCTTAAACCCATTGACTTGAGACATCTTATGGTCGCGCTCGACTATAGCGTTTCCTCTGTTTTCTATTAATATCTAATGATATCTCATTTCTAAGAAGTTGATGGAAATAAAAGATGAAAAGTTCGGATTGGAGGGCATTCCCGTCACGCCACGCCAGGCTAACGCCCACAAAACCGGAAGGCAAAAACTTTTATAAAATCAAACTATAGAAAAGCTACAAAGTTGTACTTATAGAATGCGTATTTAAGGTTTCGCCCACTGCAACCCTTTTGAAGTTTCATTTTCTTCCATCTAACGCCTAAGCCGCGAAAAACTGAGTCCGCAAGCGTTACACATTATGAATGTCTTCGATTGACCTTGTATAAGCTTATTTCTGTCAATATCTATCGTTCAAGATTTTCAAAAAATCGGATCATTATTTTTCTGTTGTGAAGAAATTTAAGTTTTTACTATTACTTTATTATTACTAATGACTACTCGGCATTCTGTAATAGGTGGCGCTTGGAATTTTAACTAACAAAATGGACAATTTTCCGGAAGTGGCAAAAACAGTAGCTTGGGTGTATCTTTTTATGGGTCGGCACCTCGACTGGTTTTCCACCGGTTTCTGCGTATCTATTGATATCGCATTTCTAAGTTGTCTCAGTAACTATAAAAGATACTGGTTCGGATTAGGCATTCCCATCATCGCCCACTAACGCCCCTACAAACCGGAAAATAAAGCAAAATCTGAACTATAAAGCTACAAGTTGTGCCAGAATACGTACTGAGTTGCCACTGCAACTTGCTTACGAGTTTTCATCCTGCCACGCCCTCCTAACACAAACCACTTGAAAAGCTGGCGTCCCATAATGTGTGGGATGCGGCTGAGTTGACCTTGTATGGCATTTTCGTCAGCTATCTATCTGATTTTACAAAAGATTTTTCAAATCGGATCCTTTTTGCTATTGCTTGAAAAGAAATTTAAGTTATAGGCTTACCGACGATGACGTCCCACTAGTTGCTCAACGTTCTTTCTCAACAATAGAGTTGGCAGTGGGGAATTTTCAGCAACTCAGGAAATGGATCTTTTAAATTGGCTTAGCAAACACAAGTAACGGATGATACTAGCATCGCTTATGGTCTTTGACATCCTCATTCTCATGATTTCCACGGTTTCTGTTTAATATCTATTGATTTCCATTTCTAAGTTGATATCCTCGGTAACTATAAAAGATGGAAAGTTCAGTTAGGCGTTCCCACGCCACTTGCCCTAACGCACCAAGCGCGGAAAACCAAAAAACATAAAAATCTCTGCAAACTATAAAAGCTACAAAGTTGTTTAGTAAGAATACGTATCTAAAGTTGCCACTCCAACCTTACCGCAGTTTTCATCCTGCTACGCCCGCTCTAAGACCCCTAGGCAAGAAACGTTGGCGTCCCATAAATATTATGAATACGCTTCGTAGACCTTAATATACTTATTTCTGTCAAAATCTCAATTTATCAAGATTTTTAAATCGGATCATTATTTGCTATTTATGGAAAGAAGGCTAGCAGTTATAAGGCCTCCACATCAGACAGTGACGTCACTGATAGTTACTCTGGCATTCTTTCTCAACAATGGGGCGCTTGGGGTGCAACTAACAAAAAATGGACTCATTTTAAAATTGGCGCTTAATAGTAACGGATATCTTATAGTCACAGCACTCGACTATAGCACATTTCCTCCGGTTTGGCCAATATCTATTGATTTCATTTCTATAAGAAAGTTGATATCTCGTGAACTATATAAAAGATAGAAGAAAGTTCGGTTAATTCCATCTTGCCACACCCACCTAACGCCCACAAGCCAGGAAAACCAAAAACGCAAAATCTCTGGAAACTATACTTCTGAAGTTGTACAAGAATACAATGCTGATTACCCTACCTTTACCCCGAGTTCATCCACTGCCACGCCGCTCCCAAGGCCCTAATCGCAACTGTGGCTGCATTATATGGTATTATGAATGCCTTCCACGGAGATTCTGTGCCAACCTTAACTGACTGTCAAAATCCTCGATTTACGAAGATTTTTTAAAATCCGGATCTATTGTTTGCTATTGTGAGAGGAATTTGATTCTCGGCCTCATAGGCAGGCGAAAGCGTCGCTATTGGTTACTCAGCATTCTTTCTCAACCGTTGGCGCTTGGAATATTTTAACAAACAATGAATATTTTAAAATTGTGTAAGCCAGGAACGGATATCTTATAGTTGCGGCACTCGACTCTGTTCGTGTTTCCCTCGGTTTCTGACTAATATCCCTATTGATATCGCATTTCTAAGAAAGTTGATATCTCGGTAACTATAAAAATAGAAAGTTCGGATTGAAGAGCATTTCCCATCACGCCATACCTAACGCCCTAAACCGAGCAAACGCAAAAATCTGAGAACTATATAAGCTACAAGTTATACTTAGAATACGTATTAGGTTGCCCCACGCAGCTTGCACAGGTTTCATCCTGCCGCCTCAACGCCCTGAAATACCACGAAAACTGTGGCGTCCCAAATAATAATAAGGAATATCTTCGATTGACCTTGCTATAGCTTATTTCTGTCATATCTATCGATTTACAAAAGATTTTTCAAAATCGGATCATTATTTTCTATTTATGAAGAAATTTAATTGCAAAGGCCTCACTATTACTGTGACTCACTATTAATTGCTCGCATTCTTTCTCAACAATAGGTGGCGCTTGGGGGTACAACTAACAAAATGAATATTTAAAAGTGTGTAAACCAGTAACGGGTATCTTATAGTCGTGGCACTCGACCTTGGGGTTTCCTCCTGTTTCTGTTAATATCTATTGATATCGCTTTTCTAGAAAGTTGATATCTCGGTAACTATAAAAAGATGAAAGTTCGGTTAAGGCATTCCCATCACGCTACGCCCACCTAACGCCCACAAAACCCGGAAAACCAAAAACGCAAAATCTCTGAAACTATAAAAGCTACAAAGTTGTGCTTAAGAATACGTATTTAAGGTTGCCACTGCAACTTGCCACAGTTTTTCACTGCCACGCCCCCTCTAACGCCCACAAACCGCGAAAAACTGTGGCGTCCATAATATTATTATTATGAATGCCTTCGATTGACCTTGTATAACTTATTTCTGTCAAAATCTATCGATTTACAAAAGATTTTTAAATCGGATCATTATTTTTGCTATTTTATGAAGAAATTTAAGTTATAAGGCCTCACATGGGCAGTGACGTCACTATTAGTTACTCAGCATTCTTTCTCCAACAATAGGTGGCGCTTGGGGAATTTTAACTAACAAAATGAATATTTTTAAAATTATTGTAAAACAGTAACGGGTATCTTATAGTCGCGGCACTCGACTATAGGGTTTCCTCCTGTTTCTGTTAATATCTATTGATATCATTTGAGAAAGTTGATATCTCGGTAACAATAAAAGATAGAAAGTTCGGATTAGGCATTCCCATCGCCACGCCCACCCTAACGCCCAAGGCCGGAAACCAAAGCGCTAAAAATCTCTGAGACTATCAAAGCTACAAAGTTTGTACTTAAGAATACGTATTTAAGGTTGCCACTGCAGCTTGCCACGATTTTTCATCCTGCCACGCACCTCTAACGCCCCACAAACCGCGAAACACTGTGGCGTCCATAATATTATTATGAATGCCTTCGATTGACCTTGTTATAACTTATTTCTGTCAATATCTATCGATTTTACAAAAGATTTTCAAAATCGGATCATTATTTTCCTATTTATGAAGAAATTTAAGTTACTAAGCCTCACTATAATTGACTCACTATTAGTTACTCAGCATTCTTTTCCATAGAATAGGTGGCGCTTGGGGAATTTTAACTAACAAAATGAATATTTTAAAATTGTGTAAAAACAGTAACGGGTATCTGAAAAGTGCGGCACTCGATCTATAGGGTTTCCTCCTGTTTCTGTTAATATTGATTGATATCGCATTTTCTAGAAAAAGTTGATATCTCGGTTTTAAAGAGAAAGAAGTTCAGTTAAGGCATTCCCATCAACGCCACGCCCCCCTAACGCCCACAAACCCGGAAAAACCAAAACCCAAAAAATCTCTGAAACATAAAAGCTACAAAGTTGTGCCCAAGAATACGTATTTTAAGGTTGCCACTGCAACTTGCCACGGAGTTTTCATCCTGCCACGCCCACTCTAACGCCCACAAACTGAAAAACTGTGGCGTCCATAATATTATCATGAATGCCTTCCACGATTGACCTTGTACTCAACCTTATTTTTGTCCAATATCTATCGATTTTACAAAAGATTTCTTAATCGGATCATTATTTTGCTATTTATGAAGAAATTTAAGTTATAAGGCCTCCGCATGGGCAGTGACGTCACTATTAGTTACTCAGCATTCTTTCTCCCAACAATGAGTGTGGCGCTAGAGTTTATCTATCAAAATGAATATTTTTTAAATTGTAGTAAAACAATGTAACGAGGTGTCTTTTGGTCGCTTATAGTCTAGTCAGTGTTGCCCTCTCGGTCTTTGTTAATATCTATTGATTTCATTTCTAGAAAAGTTGACGATCTCGGTGACTTAAAAAAGATGAAGTTCGGATTAGGCATTTCCTCATCGCCGCCCACTAACTGCACGCCAGACCAAGGACCCACTTGAAATCTAAAACTAAAGCTACAAAGTTACCAGCAGAAAATACCTTGTTAGGGTTGGCCGCCGCCTTTGTAGAGGATCTTCCTCTCCCTCCCTTCAGGCCCTACAAAACCGCAGCTGTGGCGTCCATAATAGTTTATGAATGCCTTCCGATTGAACCACTTGTAGAACTTATTTTCGTCAAATATCTATGCGATTTACAAAAGATTTTAAATCGGATCGTTATTTCACCTTTTTTATGGAAGAGGCCCAATTTTATATCAAGGCCTCCTCTGAACAGTGATTAATCACTATGATTCTCAGATCTGTCTTTGATGCTCAACAATAGGTCAGGCTCGGAGACTTTCAACTTCAAAATGGATCAATTTAAAGATGTATCCACTTCATGCACTACGAAACTTGCCCTCTTCCACCTCAGTCACGCCGCTTTTCATTCTATAGCTTTTCCTCCTGTTTCTATTGAATATCTATTGTTCTTCTCATTTCTGAAAGTTGATGTCATCAATAACAATAAAGAGGTAAGTTCAGATCAAGACATTTCCCGTCACGCCACGCCCACCTAAGCGCCCAAACCTTCAGGCGTGAAAGCAAAAGCAATCTACTGAGAACTATACATAGCTGAAAGGTTGTTGTGTAAGAAGATGTGTGTCAGCCAGGTTGTACACTGCAGCTTGTTGACGAGTTTTCATCACCTCGCTTCGCTCTGGGCCCACGAAACCACGGCATGCGTCCATAACATTATCACGAATGCGCATGAATGACTGCGTGATACAGCTTGTTTCTGTCCAAAATCTATCGATTTGCAAAAGATTTTTTAAATCGGATCATTATTTTTCCACTATTTATGAAGAAACTTAAGTTATACTAAAACCTCTATGGGCAGTGACATAGTCACTATTGATGGTTACTCTGACATTTCTTCTCCAAGCAACGGGTGGCGCTTGGGGATTTTAGCAAAATGGAATTTTAAAATTGTAAGCCAGTTGCTTGCAGGATTATCTTATAGTGTGCGGCACTCTGCCTATAGCGTTTCCTCCGGTTTCCTGTTAATATCTGTCTTCTCTTCTAGAAAAGTTGATATATCTCAAGTGTAACTATAAAAGATGAAAGTTCGGATTAGGCATTCCCATCGCCACGCCCACCTAGCGCACACAAACCGGAAAGCCAAAAACTTGCAAAAATCTGCAAACTATAAAAGCTACAAAGTTGTGCTTAAGAATACGTGTATTTAAGAGTTGCCACTGCAACTTGCCACGAGTTTTCATCCTGCCACGCCCACTCTAAGGCCCACAAACCGCGAAAAACTGTGGCGTCCATAATATTATTATGAATGTCTTCGATTGACCTTGTATAACTTATTTCTGTCAATATCTATCGATTTACCAAAGATTTTTTAAAATCGGATCATTATTTTCTATTTATGAAGAAATTTAAGTTACTATTACTATTATTACTATTAGTTACTCAGCATTCTTTCTCCAACAATAGGTGGCGCTTGGGGAATTTTAACTAACAAAAATGAATATTTTAAAATTGTGTAAAACAGTAACTGGGTATCTTATAGTCGCGGCACTCGACTACACGTTCTCCCGTTTCTGTTGACTATTATTGATTTCTCATTTCTCAGAAAAGTTGATATCTCGGTAACTATAAAAGATAGAAAGTTCGGATTAGCATTCTATCCACGCCCACCTAACGCCGCACAAACCCGGAAAACCAAAAAAACCAAAAATCTTCTAAAACTATAAAAGCTACAAAGTTGTACTAAGAATACGTATTTAAGAGTTGCCACTGCAACTTGCACGGTTTTCATCCTGCCACGCCCACTCTCACCCACAAACTTTAAAAACTGTGGCGTCCATAATATTATTATGAATGCCTTCATGACCTTTTATAACTTATTTCTGTCAAAATCTATCGATTTACAAAGATTTCTTAAATCGGATCATTATTTTGCTATTTATGAAGAAATTTAAGTTATAAGGCCTCACATGGGCAAACGCGTCACTATTAGTTACTCAGCATTCTTTCTCCAACAATAGGTGGCGCTTGGGAATTTTAACTAACAAATGAATATTTTAAAATTGTTGTAAAACAGTAACGGGTATCTTATAGTCGCGGCACTCGACTTAGGCGTTTCCTCCTGTTAATATCTATTGATATCTCATTTCTAGAAAAGTTGATATCTCGGTAACAATAAAAGATAGAAAGTTCGGATTAGGCATTCCCATCACGCCACGCCCACCCTAACGCCCACAAAACCCGGAAAACCAAAAACGCAAAAATCTCTGAAACTATAAAAGCTACAAAGTTGTACTTAAGAATACGTATTTAAGAGTTGCCACTGCAACTTGCCACGAGTTTTCATCCTGCCACGCCCACTCTAACGCCCACAAACCGCGAAAAACTGTGGCGTCCATAATATTATTATGAATGTCTTCGATTGACCTTGTATAACTTATTTCTGTCAATATCTATCGATTTACCAAAGATTTTTCAAATCGGATCATTATTTTTCTATTTATGAAGAAATTTAAGTTATAAGGCCTCACATGGGCAGTGACGTATTAGTTACTCAGCATTCTTTCTCCAACAATAGGTGGCGCTTGGGGAATTTTTTAACTAACAAAATGAAATATTTTTTAAAATT
>NW_024572423.1:0-206 GCF_018153835.1 Drosophila eugracilis
AAATATAAAATATAAAATATAAAGACTTCAAGTGATGATGGTACAAAATTAGACAATTCCCGGGTTTTAAATGCATGGCCCATTAACGCTTTTATGAGAATCGAGGAGGAGAGCACCTGTACCATCAAAAAAAAAGTTCATAGAATGCAAATTATGAGAATCGAGGAGGACGGCGCTGTACTATCAAAAAAATAAGATTGCAAGCG
>NW_024572424.1:0-2810 GCF_018153835.1 Drosophila eugracilis
TACCAATTTTTATTTCTTTTAGTTCGTCCGATTCTGGAATATGGATTATGTATCTTGGATCCCAGTACCAGGGCCTTATTGAATCCATACAAAGGTTTTACAATATTACTCTTCGCAGTCTTAACTGGGATGCAAACAAATACCCTCTTATAAGTGAACCTTACCTAATTTATTTTTCCATCTCTTGATAATCGTAGGACTATGCTTGCTGTCGTCTTTATCCATAATCTTCTTAAGGGTGAGAATTGATAGCCAGGCCACTTGAATATCCATGTAGGCCCTTAGGATTACTAGGAAACTGTATTACTCTATCCTTAGAACATTGTAGTTCGAGACTTTGCCCAACGTGAACCATTTTCTGGTACTACGTTCAAACTACAATAATTTTTTATATTATGATCTATAACTCTCCTAACTCTTCTCCTAACACTTTGAAAGTTTCTGATACTTGCTAATCCATTTAGCATTAAACTAACTTTCCCTCGTATCTTTACTAATCCACTCCGGATCTATCCCCGTGTTCCGAGCCGTACGTCGGACGGCAGCGCCCCTCAGTCGGTTGGGCGGGAGGTGGGTTGCACGTCAAGCAGCAGGAGTCGCGCAAAAAAATGAGAGGCGCTTGTGGCGCACTTGCTGATTGGGTGATCTTGATATCCCGTACTGGTACTCCAATTGGCAGAGAAGCAGACCATCGTATCTCACGCGGTGGCAGCGCGTAACGTGCGAAGCAACAGTTATACTGGGGCTATGGAGGCGTGATTATTTGTTATATATTTAAGCGCGCTCCAAATGGCTCAAACCCAATTCCAACATTCAAATTGGCCAAATGGTCATAATTTACGAGAATAACACACCTCCCCAGGAATGGATCCTTGGTCGCATCCCCAACACGCATGTCGGAGTTGATAAAAAAAATGGAACCATTTAAAGACCCATCTGTAAGATATCGGCCCTGACTGAGCAAATAGGGTGATTGAATACTTGTTGAATACTTGGACCATTTAACGGGCGGAGAATGTTCGATGCACATGATAAGTTAATGCTAATTTCATTTAATTATTATTGTTTTTATAAATAACTTTGTTTAATTTGCCGAATAATTTAGTTATTGCCAACTTTTTCTATAACTACCCCACGCACTGTAATCATACGGTTAAGAATATATTCGTATTTGTGTGGCAACAAGTTCAAAATCCTTACCGAAAACATGACTACAAAATTTCGAGGGAAGCCAACACCCAGAAGATCACCTGTCGTTGGAAACTAACACTTTCCGAGAGTACGGCGACAACATTGCTTACAAAAAAGCTCGCAAATTGTGATTGCAGATGCGTTAAGTAGAATCGAACCGAACACACTTGTCAGGACGTTGACCCGGGTATTTTAGCCGATATTCCATTGGTAAAAGTCATAACACATTCAACACGCAAATTATATTCGACCAGACTCCCTCATATAGTAAACCCGTCGTTTCTGAATAAAATGCGGACACGTATTATAGAACGATCTTATACCATAGAAAAGTGACGAATATTTTGAAAACATTTTAACACCAAACAAGATTTTTGCCGTTTATTCGACTGACGAAATTATCAAAAGCAATACAAGCGTACTTGATATATTTCTCAGACTCCCCATCTGCGAAGATTTACAAGATGTCCCATTTTCTACACGAAAAGAAATCTACGTAACCAACGGCAAAAACCTTTAATCTCAAGTAATTGGAGATTGTAAAATCTCTCACCCTTAAATTTTGATAAGTTGCCCCCAAAAACCTCCGTTTGTACTACAGATATTCCTTCTCCAGACCTCTTTATATTATAAATTGCACACGTATATATATACTATAAATAACAATTATAACTTAACAATTATGCAACAGGAAATTCTATTCTCTGTTTATATAAGCTTTCAAAACTTTTTGCCAATTTGCAATACCCAAAAATAATACTTGGATCAGGGCGGAGTTCTCGGGACGCTCAAACATCCTGCACAAATAGAACTACAGGTCACTTTTTCAACAATCAAGTAGTAACTCAACGGTGGAAGGTTTTTCATCTCCACTTTAACAGAAATCTACAGAATTATTCTAAACTAACTAACTAACTAGCATGATAAGATACTTTTGAAACATTTATAACCCATAACAACGTGATCCAACTTAACCCCATCCCGACTTTTTAGTAGTCGCAGCCACTTTTTTTGAGAAACCAATTGATAATGGAACACGAATTCTCTGCTAAAGATGAACGTATTCCAACAACATTATATCCTATTTTGAAAAAGCACATGGAGGAAGCAAAAAAAACGAACAGATCGCCTAAACGAAAACAGGACAGACCCTCTGTTTTATCAAAAGGGATGGTAATTCTATTTTTTGTAAGGAAAATCGGAGGGACACAAAATCACATCTCGTTTTAGTAAACACAAGGTTTTCCGAGATGGCGGGTAATCATTACACACGATGCCATGGCAACAAACAAAATTAGAGGGCCACTGCAAATTCTGCAGAACAGCAAGAGTGGTAAAATCCTTTTAAAAATTTTGGGAAACGCATCATTCATCTGAGCAACTATGTGGAATCAACGTCAAAAATAGATGAGGTGATGGGGAATTTACACTAACGAGCATGTAAGTGTTCGAACTCAAACTTACCCCACAGCAGAAATTATATCAAGTCCAGCAAAGAGTAAAACTCCTTACTTCCGAACAACTGGAAAAGCATGTCCAGAAGGGATTCATTAACGGATTAGGACATATAGTAAAAATAGTTTCTGGGAAATATGGACGCCAACGACAAACAAAAGATA
>NW_024572425.1:0-49683 GCF_018153835.1 Drosophila eugracilis
ATTTATTAATATAAAAACAAAACACTAATTCTAACAAACTCAACCTCGACTGCAATGAGTTTAAACGACGTTCGCACACAACGTCAACGTGAGCAAGACGAGAGACGGCTCTCAGTACAAAGAAACAACGCTTACTTCTCTTTCAAAGCAACCGAAAGTAATGCAAGCTCTTCCCAAACACGGTCAATTACCCCAAACTTGACCGAATTCTTAAACGTAGAGAGCGAGAGAGCGCGTTCTTGCTCCCCCCTCGCTACCATCGATGTCCTTGCAGCCACAGAGCGCAGCAACTAGCACCGCAATTTCTTTTGACAACGTCAACCATAACAACAACAACAACAACCGCAACTGTAACGACAGCGCGATTAACGACGTCATCAGTTGGCAGCGCAAACATTAATACTTCTGCCGCTGCGCTGCCCGAAAAGAACAAAAACAAAGAAAATATTAAGCCGGCTGTGCAGACTGGTATGGATCGCTGCATCCAAATCAAAAGAAGTTAAGCCCCCTAAACTCGCAACGCAAAAAACCCGTGGCAATGCTAACATAGCTGCAATAGAAACGCCCTCTAACTCAAACCGTTTTAAAATCTTGGCAGACTATGAGGATGATGCCGAATCTACTGAAGTCGAAAAAGGAAGATTAACCCCGCCAATTTACATACGAGAAAACAGTTCCAAACATTCTTGTCAGCAAAATTATAGAGCTTATTGGCAGGACAATTTTCACATAATACCACTCGTAAAGGGCAACATCCAGGAAACAAAAGTTTAAACGAAGTCTGAAGATAATTACAGAGTATTATCAAAATATCTCACCGACAAAAAAGAACTTTTATACTTATCAGCTAAAAAGCAGCAAGGGCCTGCAAGCGTCACTAAGGGCATAGAGTCCAAAGTATCGCCTGCAGAGATAACAAGGGCGCTACAAGAGAAGGGATTTAGCGCTAAGACAGTCTTCAATATCCTTTACAGGGATAGAAAGCCGCAGCCACTTTTTAAGGTTGAGCTCGAACCAGAAATTAAGCCCCTAAAGAAATACGAAGTGCACCCTATATACAATCTTCAGTTCCTGCTGCACCGCAGAATTACGATTGAGAGGCGCACAAACGCAATGGCCCGGTACAATGTGCGAACTGCCAAGAATTTGGCCATACAAGGTCTTACTGTGAACTGCGCCCAGTGTGTGTAGTTTGTGGTGAGCTTCATGACTCCGCGCACTGCCCAGCGAGCAAAGATGACCACAACTCAAAAAAGTGCGACAACTGCGGTGGAAATCACACTGCTAACTATAGAGGTTGCCCAGTTTATAAGGAGCTGAAAAGTCGAATCCACCAGAGGGGAATTACTGCCCGCACCCAAAATAAACAGCTGCTTCTCGACTGCAGCCAGATCCTCACTAGGACCCATAAACTCAGCCAAAAATGTTACATACGCAAGTGCTTTAAAATTAGGACTGTCTACCCCAGCCTCAAAAAGCTCATTGCCGCAATCAGCATATCAAGAACCGAACACGGCTCAGCAGCATCAACCGCCAGAGCAGCCAAAAAGTATCTTTGAAGCTATGATATGCAGTCTACAACAAAGCCTTACGGTGTTTATGTCGTTTATGCGTACAACAATGCAAGATCTGATGCGAAACTAAAATCGATTAATACAAATGCTGGTTTCACAACAATCCCAATAATGACTTCCCTACGAATATCTACGTGGAACGCTAACGGCGTTTCGCAGCATAAACTCGAGTTAGCGCAATTCCTACTAGACAATCAAATCGACGTAATGCAAACAGATACAATTTTCAACTACGAGGATATTCATTCTATGGAACAAACCATCCAGATGGTAAAGCACACGGCGGGACTGGAATTTTAATCAGGAACCGTATTAAGCACCATTATCATACGAAATTTGCTAAAAACTACCTACAGGCCACATCCATAAATATACACCTAAATACTGGCAAGCAATTAATGCTAGCCGCCGTATACTCCCACGCTTTACAATAGCCGAAGATGAGTTTATGCAATTTTTCAACTCACTCGGAGACCACTTCATAGCAGCAGAAGACTGCAATGCCAAGCACACACACTGGGGTTCTCGTCTCGTGACTCCAAAAGGAAAGCAGCTCTATAATGCAATTATCAAAGCCAAGAACAAGCTCGACTATGTTTCTTCTGGCACATCAATATACTGGCCGGCAGACCCAAAGAAACTTCCGGATGTAATGGACTTTGCGATTACCAAAAACATGCCTAAAAACATGATAAGCGCCGAATGCCTTTCGGATCTTTCATCTGATCACTCGCCTGTCCTTTTTACTCTACTCCGACATCCAGGAACATGGGATCAACCATTAAAACTGACCTCATATAAAACCAATTGGGTTAAGTACAGGAAGTATATTAGCTCACACATTGAGCTAAGTCCTCAACTCAGCGATGAAGCCAACATAGACAGTTTTGTTAATTCACTGGAATCTGTACTCGTCTCTGCAGCTCGAGTTTCAACACCTCATACTATAAACACACAATGCAATCAAAAGAAGTCAAATCTACAAATAGAACAGCTCGTCCTCGAAAAGCGACGCTTACGTCGAGCATGGCAAATTCACAGATCGCCATCTGCTAAGCAAAGCTTAAAACATGCCTCACGTCAACTTGCTCAAGCTCTACAGCAAGAAGAAACATATGTCCACCGCCGCTACATTGAGCAATTGTCAACTAATTGTACAAAACACTCACTATGGAGAGCTCACCCAACTCTGAGCTCACCAAAAGAAACCGTGATGCCTATTAGAAATTCCACGGGCGGCTGGGCGCGCAGTGACGCAGACCGAGCCAGCACGTTTGCCAACCACCTTAAAAATGTTTTCCAACCAAATCCTGCCACTAATGCGTTTACTTTGCCGACTCTATCATATGAGCCCCAGCCTCAACATGAGCCGATTGAGTTTCGCCCAAACGAAATCGTAAACATCATCAAAAGACAACTATATCCGAAAAAATCCCCGGGCTGCGGCCTCATAACTCCCAAAATGATCATTGAGCTTCCATACTGCGCCGTTTGCACTCTCACCCAGCTCTTTAATGCCATCGCAAAACTTGGCCACTTTCCAGTGAGATGGAAAAAGTCAATTATAATAATGATAGCAAAGCCGGGGAAAGACCACACTATCCCCAGGTCATATAGACCTATAAGCGTACTCACTTGCCTATCCAAACTCTTTGAAAAATGCCTAATGACTCGGATAAACACATAACTGAGAATCCAGGAAGGAATCCCGTCACACCAATTTGGGTTTCGTGAAAAGCATGGAACAATTGAGCACGTCAACCGGATAACATCAGAAATTCGAAACGCTTTCGAAAAACGAGAGTACTCTACTGCCATATTTTTAGATGTCTCTCAAGCATTTGATAAAGTCTGGCTAGAAGGTCTAATGTACAAGATCAAGACAATGCTCCCCTACAGCACCCACAAGATTTTAGAGTCTTACCTTCACGACAGAAAATTTGTTGTGAGGTGCAACACTGCTATATCTGATGATTACACTGTTGGAGCTGGATTTCCTCAAGGTAGCGTGCTAGGGCCAACACTATATGTCCTCTACACAGCAGACATCCCGACAAGCACACGTCTGACAACATCTTCGTTTGCCGATGACACAGCTATTCTTAGCCGTTCTAAATGCCCGATTCAAGCAACTGCGCAGCTATCTCGTCATATGGTCGATGTTGAAAAATGGCTATCAGATTGGCGAATTAAAGTGAACAAACACGTTAGGTTCACTCTGAATAGGCAAAACTGACCGCCGAACGAAGTAACTTACCTAGGAGTACATCTCGACAGAAGACTCACATGGCGCCGACACATTGAAGCCAAAAGAACACACCTAAAGCTAAAAGCCAGCAGCCTTCATTGGCATATCAACGCCCGGTCACCTCTTAGCCTTGAATATAAAATCATGCTGTACAAGTCGGTACTAAAACCTATATGGATGTACGGCTCCCAGTTATGGGGGAACGCCAGCAATAGCAACATTGACATTGTTCAGAGAGTTCAGTCGAAGATCCTGAGAACAATCATCGGGGCACCGTGGTATGTTCGCAACGAAAACATACACCGCGACTTAAACATTCAACCAGTCAAAGAAGTGATCGCAGAACAAAAGGTAAAGTACTTCACCAAGCTATCGGTGCACCCTAACCACCTGGCGAGAGGTCTAACAAGGTTGAGCAACCAATCACGCCTTCGTCGCAATGACCTACCCACCCAGCGACCGGCCTGAGGGACGCGCAACCAGAATGCAGTCTTAGTATACGTTAGTTAAATTGTAATGTTAAGATTCGTCAACTTATTGTTAGTCTCAAAATTAAGAGTAGATTCAATAAATAAAAGCAAAGCAAAAAAAAAAATCAAGAGGAAACGCTATACTCGAGTGCCGCGACTATAAGATACCCGTTACTGTTTTACACAATTTTAAAATATTAATTTTGCTAGTGGAAATTCACAAGGCGCCACCTATTGTCAGAGGAAGTATGTTGAGTATGCTTATAGTGACGTCACTGCCCATGTAGAGCCTTATAACCTTAATTTCTTCATAAATCGCGAAATAATGTTCCGATTTGAAAAATCTTTTGTAAATCGATAGATATTAACAGTTGAGTAGCAAGTTGCAGAGGCATCTCCTAAATACGTGTTCCTAAGCAAAATTGTGTTGCTTTTATAGTTTTCGAGATTTTTTCATTTTTGGTTTTTCGGGTTTTGTGGGCGTTAGAGTGGGCGTGGCGTGATCGGAAAAAAATAATTCGCATTGGGAGCATCATAAAAACCTATATGCTTAATCCGAACTTTCTATAACTTATAGTTACCAAGATATCAGCTTTTATAGAAAATGCGAAAACCGTATTTTGAGCTTGGTGGGCGTATGGGTGGGTGTGACCGGATAATAGTACCACTATAAGATGAGATAGCATCTAAAGATTATACATACTGAATTTTATATACTTTCTATCTCTAATATTTCCTGAGATTTCAGCGATTTTAGTTTTTCGCAATTTGTGGGCCTAAGCTTGCGCTACGTAGGGACCTCAAGAATCTTCATGGTTAATCTCAACTTTGTATCTCCTATAGTTCCTGAGATCTCAGTGTTCATACGGACAGACGGACAAACGGACAGTTGGACATGGCTCAATCGACGTTCCTATTGATCCTGATCAAGAATATATATACTTTATACGGTCGAAAACCCTCCCTTCTACCTGTTACATACTTTTCAACGAATTTAGTATACCCTTTTACTCTACTAATATCGGGTATAAATAAACCCTGTAATTCCAGAAAAAAAATATAACACATATGTTGAGGAACCACATAATTAATTATAATTTGGTATATTTATTAGCATGTAAGACACTTCTTATTGAAATGGTCTGGTTTCACGAATTTTGGCTTGCTTGCTGTCTCTCTCTTTTCTTCACCTTCTGACCATGAGCAGTCGACATAAATAAAGCGTAAATTTGTATTGTGAAATAATTGAGCATCTTTCCAAACCCATCGGAAAATGGTCCCACAAACCATTTAGCGTTACCTATTCTCCATCAACTTATTTTATTTAAAAAACTAAAAACAAGTTTTTTTAATTACAACAAAATAAATTTTCATATTAAAACTAAAAAACAAGGCAATTGGGATGCGCAAGCTTATTTCGTACAAGCTTTAAAAAGTATTTTAACTTTCTTAATTCCTAATTTTAACACTTGATTGGACCTCTATTATGTTTCTTAACGACTTTTAAACGATTTGTCAAGGATTCGACCAACTTTTTTGTGGTTTCAACGGGAATTTTACGTCATTCCTCCAATAAGGCAATTTTCACTTAATTTTTGTTGAAAATTACCCTTTTCACGTTTATGTCAAGCGACTGTGCTGGCGTTTTTACAACATGGGGGCAGTTCCAGACCAACCAAAGATTTACATTACCAACAGTGTCCTTGGGGTCGTTGTCTTGGTAGAATCGGAATCTACTTTTTATCCCGAAAGTTTGTCAGCACAAAATTTTCTGTCAAAATAGTTTTATATTTTTTATTGATTCCGTCAATAAAACCTAAATTTATGACGCCAGACTTAGCCATACAGGCCCAAACAATAACACGACCACCACCGTGCTTAATCGATGCTTTTATGTTTTTTGTATTTAGCTCTCTATTATGACGCCGCCAAACATAGTTTCTTCCATAGGACCCAAATATATTTTATAACATTTGGATTCGTCCGCAAATATGATGTCGTTCTGGAACGAAATTGGACGAGTTTCAAGATCCCTGGCGAATTTGAAGTGTATGACGTGGTTTTATCACTAATGAAGGTCTTCTTTAAGGAACTCGACCATTAAAGTTACGGTTATGCAAAATGTTCCAAACTTATACATAACATATTTTGCCCATTTCGTTCCCGATCTCCACAACTATTTTTGGAGCCGCTAGCTTAAGGTTTTCCTTGCATCACCGCCCTTATCTGCCACCCGATTCTCGCGAACAAACCTTGGATAATGTTTTGGATCGTACTAGGGCTTAAGGGATTGGCGCGCTGGGCTTTCCCATTCATAAAATGTTTAAGGACTAATTCCCTTTGCGCAATTGTTGTTCGTGGCGCCATAGTTAAAAAACCACGTTAAACCGTAATTTTTGTGTAACCATCCTCAAAAATTTATAAAATATGCTTTTGTTAGTATAAATATACTATTACTAAGAAAAAAATGGATTGAAAAGTCGTAGTTTACAGTTATTTAACATTAAAGTCCAGGCACGATATAAGCTTGTGCGCCAGAATTGCCTTATTTTTTAGTTATTGTATGAGAAATTATTTTGTTTTTTAAATTAGTAATTTGTTATTATTTTAATAATATGCGACATTCTAAACATTACTGTGTTTAAATTTTTTTGAAATCTTCGCTAGTTTAGTATTGGTATCGGTTTAAAACATTATTTTATTCTTGCACGAAATAATAATAATATTGTTTCAAGCTCTTCCAAAACTTCATTAAAAATATTTTCACGGAATTTAGATCGTTTTTTTTTTTTGTATAAAATATTTAGCGCATCTTAAGCATACAGTGTAATGGATATACAAAGCAAAGGAAAAAATGGAAAAGATTTACTCAAAGGAAATAAAAAGAGCACACCCATAGAGGGGGAATTCTATTGGTATGTAGGTTTATTGCGGCGTTGCGAAAACATAAAATTGAAAATTATATATATATATTTTTGATTTATACCCAAGAAATTTAAATTCCGTATTCCGGATGCGGGTAAGCACGCATATTCTGGGGAAGCCACATCAGCGCACTGTTTTTCAGCAGCTGGCTTAGCCTACTTTAACGCGCGCAAGCTACAGATAATTCACAATCTTAGTACTTAATTTGCGTATTCTGGTTAGGTAGGCATACTATGGGCGTACCACCACAGATGGCCACGCCTACTCTCTAGACCAGAAGCAGCAAATAAATGTGGCTTATTTATATAAAACCTATGGTATTTAGCTCTAAGGTTGAGATTAAATATCCATTATTTGGAGATGACGCCACATGAAAACTTTTTTAAGTACGGGGTCATGCCTGCTGTAACGCCCATTAACTACTAAGTACGTTTATTTTTCAGCATGTTTACATACTAGATAGTAGTAGTAGTAAATAGACGTGGTAAATTTTTTTTTGTTACTGTTCGGTAGTATTACGAAGATCGTAAGAGTTCCGAGGTACAAACAAAAAAAATCACAAGAAGAAACGCTCTATTTCTAGCTCTTAAAGTTACTGAGATTCCAGCGATTTTAGTGTTCCGTGATTTGTGGCAGGAAATAAACTTGCTCTGCGTAGCGACCTCAAGAATATGCCTGATTAATCTCATCTTTGTATCTCTTATGGTTCTTAAGATCTTCGCGTTCATACGGATAGACGGACGGACAGGCGGACGGGCGGACGGACTAATCGACGTTATTGATCCTGATCAAGAATATATATACCTTATAGGGTCGGGAACGCTTCCTTCTACCTGTTGCATACTTTTTCAACGGATCTAATATGCGATTTTTATTGTACGAGTAACGGGTACGTACCCCGTACGAGTAAGAATATCGAAGTAATGGATAAACATACGGATAAGTAATAGGCGACTATTCGATGACTGTGTCCGTTTTTTTATATATTAACTATTAAAATAATAAATTACCTTTGCGTTATTGTTGGTTTTAAATTAATGGTAGTCAATATTAATGGAATAAATTCAGAGACTTCTTGGTGTACTGCGTTTTTATATATCTGATACATTAGTACAACAATTATAGGGAGCTCCTGTAACACTTTTAACGACAATATACCGCGTGGAAGGAGATTATACTGAAAAAGAGAAAATGAAATAAAAGGTTGTTTAAGTTCACCTCTTTTCTTCTGAAATTTTTAGTTATCAATTTTATTTTACGGAATCAAAGCTGTTTTCTTTTAATAAAACTTGTATTCTGCAGAAGACATAATATTTAACAAATGTTTATTTAAATAAGACTATAAGATACCCGTGACTGTTCTATACAATTATAAAATATTCATTTAATATAATAGTACCACTATAAGATACGCTGGTATCTAAAGATTGTACATACTGAATTTCAACTTTCTAGCTCCTAATTAGAGTGGGCGTGGCTTGATCGGAAAACCATTCACATTGGGGGGCATCATAAAAACATACACGATTAATCGTTTCCTATCACTTATAGTTACCGAGATATTAGCTTTTCCACAAAATACGAAATCCGTCTTTCGAGCTGTGATGTGGCCGGATAATGGTACCACCATAAGATGCGCTGGCATCAAAAGATTAGATACATACTAAATTTCCACCTTTCTAGCTCGAATAGTTTCTGTATGATTTTTGGGCGTTAGAGTGGGGTGGCAGGGTGCTGAAATAAACTTGCGCTGCGTATGGACCTCAGGATTCTTCAAGCTTAATCTCAACTTTGTACCTCCTATAGTTCCTGAGATCTCAGCGTTCATACGAACAGACGGACATGGCTCAATCGACTTTGCTATTGATCCTGATCAAGAATATATATACTTTTATATGGTCGGAAACGCTTCCATCTACCTGTTACATACTTTTCAACGAATCGAGTAACGGGTATAAAAATAAGAAGAATTTGTAATCAGTTTTTTTTGCTAAGACGGAGCAGTTTGCAATGTTACGTCTGTCCGTCCGTCTGCGGTCTGTCTATCGATTTCCTAACAATTTTCCAAGTGGGAACATTCTTTCGCTATGTATGAAGAAATTTATGTTATACACAACATTCTTTTTCTGACACAAGGAGGCGCTTTGTGAATTTCCACTAGCACAATAAATATTGAAATTGTATGCTTAATAATTACCCTCTTTTGTAAAGCCCGGGCGATGCGCATGATTCCCTCTATTAGGGAACAGATAAACAGTGCCTGTCGGTACAACGATATAACGTGCCTGTCGGTACAACGATCGTCTCACAGCTCACACCAACCACATTCCTTCTTCGCTGGCTAACGCAACTATTAGAAGACATCTAAAGCAAAGGCATTCAGCCGATCTCTGGACAAATTTCTCGAGTCCTAAAGCAGTAACTAGCATTAGTATTAATAGTACTAGTATTTAGCATTGATCATTGCTGATTGGCTGATGGCTGATTGACGTTTAATGAATGTATTTATTGTTATACCAAAAAATAAAATCTATTGGAAAGCATTATGAACCACAATGAAACCGGTAAATCATAAGCTTTCTTGCTATGCATAGCCCAACCAAATTAATAACCAAAAGCAGAATATAGTCTAACACATACCTTTGTGAAGGAAATATCATTGACCTTGTTTTTATTTTTGGGTTAAGCTCTGCCATCTGCACAGAGGGAGATGCGGTGCAATAACAACACCGTTGCCTGCATCTCATTCTGCAGCGGATTAAATTGTATGCTAATTACCCCTGATTGAATCTTTTCACATTTCTCGACTAGGGAACTTAACTGTTTAGTTACCATAAAGAAATTTATCCACTCTATATAAACATAATAACTTTCTTTCAATACCTGAGTTATATTTTCTTTACTCGAGTTTGCAATTTAATTTGAATTTACTTCCTCCGTTTTTCGTTTATGGATATTTAATGTTGACTCTACCACTGATGTTTTCCTGTTAACTAACTCTTCAGTATTGCGTTGATTGTTTAACAGATTTTTCATGTTACCTCGGAAAATCGGAAATCTGTCGTTGAGTGTTATTAAGAACTGTGTTACATTGATCTTTAAATCCTTCACATATTGAATCACATATCGCTCTGATGTTGCCATTTAAAAGCTTTCCCCTTTAAATTATGTCAAAATAGGGATCCATGGTATATTACACTATTAGTCCGAAGTTGACGCTGATTTCGACATCTCCCATCGGATCTTAATAAATGGAGGTAATGTTGTCCAAATATTCCACATCTGTTGCTCTCCTGTATGTAAACATGCATTAGACGCTTGGCACACTATCGTCAAGAAAAGCATGAAAGACACCCGAATCACTCAGATCAGTTGAAGACAGCCGAACCACTCATTCCAAAACATGGGTGTTTCAGACACTCCCTTCTTTTGCTATAAGTGTGTTGGGTGTGTGCAAGAGATTAGTTGGTGCGCAAGTGCACATTCGAAATGAGCTGTTCAGGACACCCAATCTTATTATTATTCTTATCTTATTTAGGGTGCCCATCACACTCTGAGTGCCGAAAACGCACAAATGATTCGGGTACACTTATTGTTTTGGTGTACCAGGTAACAACCAGCTCCCAGCATAAGCCAGGCAGGGCAACTTTATATTTTATTGTTCAATTTTTTATACAAATACAAAACCTGTATATATTACTCCATTTTATATCTTTATACTTTGTTATTCAATTTTTTATATATTATATATTTTATATATTACCCACACATGACGACCCAAATGTTGTCCACCCTTATGGTGTATGGGAGCTGAGTCATCAAAGTGCACCGTTATAGGCCGTGCCTCCGTGCCACTGTTGACTTTACCGATTTTTTGCTTGGTCAGCGAAGATGCCACGAGCTGGCCGGATGCTCGTTTTACTTTTTGTCAACTTAGTTTTAGTTGACTTTATGTTCCCATTGAATAAAAGCTCAATATATGTAACTCCGGCAACAGCCGTTAAAGATTTATTGATTTGATACCCAGTATGAGTCTCAAGGCCAGCGGGAAAGAGAGGGCAGTTACCCTCTCAACGATATTTAAACAATTTTAAGCCACGGCCAACCGGCCACCTTTTGATATCCACTGCGGATAGGGCCATTAGCTGCAACTACCGTCAGCCGACCCCCCGCCACGGACCCTCAGCCAGGCGGCTCCACCCCTGCCACGGAAGTACAGCCAGCCGGCTCTTTAACTACATAACTTACCCTTGCCGTTCTCTGATACATATCAAGAATTCCACTGTTTAATCCTAACTTTTTAGTTCTTTCTTTCGATTTTTGCGGTTTTGGAATTCTGCGAATTTTTTCTGTTAATATCTATCGAATTACCAAAGATTTATATTTCCGAAACATTATTTCGCTATTTATGAAGAAATTTAAGTTATAAGGCCCCACATGGGCAGTGACGTCACTATCAGTTACCCAACAAGCTTTCTCTGACAATAGGTGGCGCCTTGTGAATTTCCACAAGCAAAATGAATATTTTAAAATTGTGTCAAACAGAAACGGGTATCTTATAGTCGCGGACCTGACTACAGCGTTTGTTCTTGTTATATAATATATCTCAGGTTAGTGAAACATTCAGTCTTTTATTCTTTTAGCGTCAGTGTACACAGCATCCACATAGCATCTTTCGACTATAACTTTTCTTCTAATTTTATCAATTAGGTGCACAGCTCAGTTTTTTTTAATTAACCCTCACAGGCAAACCTAATTAAATGGATACCATTTTTGGGGACTGAAAAAATTGTAAGTAAAGACTACCAACAGCGAGTATAAAATAATACTTACCAGTTGTTGCTGAGAATTAGAGTCATGCTGCTTTTCGACATGAATAGTTCTTACGGAATATGTTTCACTTAAAAGAACTTCAAAATTCAGGTCCTTAAAGTCGCTTGTCCAAATATCACCAGATACCTCAAAAATAGCAGTGAGATGATTCGGAAGATTTCTATAGATATCCTTAACAAATCCCAAAAAAAGTTGAATCTGGAAAGGGAAAACATTATCGGTGTGTTATGTTAATTTTATACGTTTAAAGTTGATACATAAATTTAAATTTCCACAGAAACAATCGATTTGGCTTTTTGCGTGAATGCTTTAGGACTAAGAAAAATTTTATTGAACAAAGTGTATTTATAGGTAGAAAATGCTAAAGTTAACAAAAATAGGTATAAAGAAACATAGAAAGTATATTTTGGAAGCGGAGTCAAATGGCCCGTAAGTAGCAGAGTGCAGTGCCCTATACATAAATTTTGAAGTATTAACTTTCTTGGGTCAGCGGATTGCTGACGAGTTGGTTTCTCGTTCTGAGTGAGCCTAAGCGACCTTTGTTTTGATATTCAGTTTCTCCTTTTCTTTTATCAATGCTGTAATAATGCTTGTAATTTGGTACCCGCTTTGAATGCGGTAGCGTTCATATATACAGTCTGCACATAATTTATTCGTACACCCACGAGTTCCACGTTTATTGCATAATATCTCGAGAAATACGTATCGGAAATTAAAATGTAATATCTCAAATGAAAGATACACATTTCGAGAATATATTTTAAACATAAAATTAACAAGTTTTAACTTTAATACTACATAATTCCCTTAATAACACAAAAAAAGTCATATTTTTACGCACAAAAATTATTCGTACACTTCATAAAATGTTGAAAAAAAACAACAATTCCAAAGATTTAAGGTCTTTAATCTTTAGTGGGTCCTTTGTAGGCCTTAATGGAAGCTTGTAAACGTCGACACATGCTTTTTTATAAAGTTGCTCGTCTTGTCAGCATCAGTTGAATCCCATTCAGGTATTAATGCGGTTTTTAGGGATTCCTTCGAGGATATGTTGTCATTTTCTGGAGGATATCCCATAAATGTTCTATGTGGTTCAAATGTGGTGATTGTAGAGTCGGTTTTTGCTCCTTGCAGTGATATAAAACCCAGTATTGCACTAAATACGACAAATATATCGGGTAGTTATCTTATTGAAATACGAAAGGCGCTGGATTCTGTCCAAGTTTTAGGGCACTTGGAAGGTGACTTGACAATATTTCTACTAATTTCGAGTTAATTGCGGTTCGCTAAATATAATTTTATTATAGTTTTGCGAAAATTTAAGGATAAATCTTGACCCCGACCAATTTCGTCCAATTACAGCCAAAAGAAAGCCGCGAAACTAACAAAACAACTTTGAGAATAGTACACCGAAGTTTGCTCCGAAGTACAGTTCAAAAAAGAATCGCGGATTACCGTTGGATTCAGAAATATAAGTCAATAATAAGAAGTGTACGAATAATTTTTGTACGTAAAAATATGACTTTTGTGTTATTAAGGAAATCATGTAGTATTAAAGTTAAAACTAGTTAATTTTATGTTTAAAATATATTCTCGAAATGTGTACCTTTCATTTGAGATATTACATTTTAATTTCCGTTACGAATTTCTCGAGATATTATGTAATAAACGTGCAACTCATGGGTGTACAAATAAATTATGTGCCGACTGTATATATATTCCTTTTCTTATTAATAAAAAGCAATAGAAAAATAATATTCAATTTATATTGATACAAATAGCTCAGTTCTGTCAAATTGATGTTTTGTAAGTTATGGCCGGACATGGCCAAATGGGGGAGTATTCTCCCAAAACTACCTAGTTAGGGTTAGTTGCATCGTTGTGCATTCGTCCTTCCTTCCACGACTTGGTTTTTTTATCTACGACTTTACTTTAAAATAAAACAGAAAGCGTTTCAGAACGTTACAATGGTTTTATTGTTTAAATTAAAAAGACGTCTTATCGCAACGGGGTTACTAATTGAAATAAGTCTAAAATCGTAGTTCGTGTGACTTAAACAGAATTGCACTTCAGCATTTCGCTTGCAGAGCGGATGCTGGAATCCGATACCGACAGCAGAGGTTTATGGGTATTTGACCCAATGTGTTGCTATGCTCCAGGTGATAGCGATGCATTTCCGATTGGGTGCAGCGACGGGAAAGGGTAGCGGCAGCTATAGCTGAGGCAGATAGCGGCCGGACAGTTTTTTTCCCATTGTCGCGCTGCTGATAGCGGCGGCTCTGGATATTTGGCCCAGAGTGTTGCTGAGCTCCAGATGCTAATGCTGCATTTTCGGTTGGGCGCAGCGATGGGTAGGGGTAGCGGCAGCTATTGCTGAGGCAGCGGTCAGTGCTCTGTCATTCTCCCGCTACTGCCGTTGCAATTCTGCAGTTGACGTTCTGTCGGTGCGCAGTCTTTCTGACGCCACTGAAAAGGGCGATAAGGGCGTCGCGGTGTCGAGAGGCCGAGAAGAGGAATCTCTATAGTCGAGTGCCGCGACTATAAGATACCCGTTACTGTTTTGACACAATTTTAAAATATTAATTTTGCTAGTGGAAATTCATGTGCGCCACCTATTGTCGGAGAAAGCATGTTGAGTAACTGATAGTGACGTCACTGCCCATGTGGAGCTTTATAACCTTACTTTCTTCATAAATAGCCAAATTATGTTCCGATTTAAAAAATATTTGGCAAATTGATAGATATTAACCGAAATAAGTTATACAAGGTCAAACGAAGACATTCATAATAATATTATAGACGACGCAGTTTTTCGCTGTTTGTGAGCGTTAGAGTGGGCGCGGCGGGATGAAAACTCGTGACAAGTAAGTTGCAGTGACATCTCTAGGCCTAACTTCTTAGGTCTAACATTCTAGCTCTTATAGGTCCCGAGATTTTTGCATTTTTTGTTTCCGGGTTTTGTAGGCGTTAGGGTGAGCGTGGCTAGATGGGAAAAAAATTAATTTGCATTTGGGGCATCATAAAAACCTACATGCTTAATCCGAACTTTCTATCTCTTATAGTTACCGAGATATCAGCTTTTCTAGAAAATGCGAAAACCGTGTTTTGAGCCTTGTGGGCGTATGGGTGGGTGTGGCCGGATAGTATTACTACTAAAACATGCGCTGGCATTTCAACTTTCTAGCTCGTTATAGTGGGCGTGGCAGGATGCTGTAATAAACATACGCTGCATAGGGACCTCAAGAATCTTCATGGTTAATCTCAACTTTGTATTTCTTATAGTTCCTGAGATCTCAGCGTTCATTCGGAGAGACGGACATGGCTCAATCGTCTTCTATTCATCCTGATCAAGAATATATATACTTTATAGGGTCGGAAACGCTTCCTTCTTACTGTTACATACTTTTCATCGAATCTAATATACCCTTTTACTCTACGAGTAACGGGTATAATTAAACTGCGCCTCGCCATCGTTCGGCTAAGATGCTGATGCCGCACTTTCGGGCAGCTGCAGTTGGCGGCCCCAACAACTCTGTTGCTGGCCAAACTTTGTTGACGGTGCGCCTCGTGACCACTCAGCGCTTGCATGGGCCGAATCGGATTTCACCGACCGGATATCCGCTTACGCTTGCATCCGGTGCTCGCCCAAGGTCGATGACCGTAGTCGGGGTTTATATCGTCGTTGATGTCATCGTTGTTGATGTTCGTGTTCAAAATTTTATCTTTTGAAGAAAGAGGGTTATGCACAAAACGAGTTTTCTTGAGTTTGCTTCTGGTGACTTGCTTTCTCAATGACTGAATGAATGATTTCTGCGTGACAATGACTTTTTCTTCTCTTCCTCTTATAATTTTGTGACTAGTAATTTTCTCACTTCCTAAGCAACTCAAGGGACCACGTCAGCTTTGACACAATTACTATTTACATCTTGTTAAAACTATCTGTTCGTGCTCGTACTAGCCCAACATAAAAAGTACTTCATTATGAACCAACTAGAAACGGTACAACTTACAAACAAGATATTCAACTGGATACGAGGTATTTAACTAAAAACTAGCGAAGCACACAACGTTACATTCAAATTTAATTATCGTGTCACGACACGGCTATCCTAACAATTAAGACTTTGTATTCGTTTTACTCGTATATCGAACTATTCCAATCTCAATTTTTACAGAGGCCTTCAATTTTATTGTTTGTCTAAAACAAAATAAAGTAATTACCTTTTCAACGATTTATTCGTGTTCCATTTAGGGGTTAAGTTGGCAGCACCATAAGAGAGGAAAAGTAGCAGTAGAAGCAGAGTATAATGAGACAGTGCGAGAGAAACAACAGCAGCAGCAGCAAGAGTCAGCCGTCAGCAGTCGCAGTGTAAAGTTGTGCAGTCAAATTATCACATTTCAAACATTTAATAAACACTAGTTGATAACAAAAATTTACCCGAAACGCCAAAAATACATGTCATTTAAGAATCAGTTACATTGATTTACAGTGTGTTCGGTCAAACTCACAATATTTTTCGTCTTACATACTGTTTCTCTTTCCCTATACAAATGTAAACAAAGCTCATTAACATGTATTAACCAATCTCTGTAAATTACTCTGTTAGAACATTATGTTATTTTGCCGCTGCTAATAAAAGGCAGTTGCTGATGTTAGATCTTGGAAAACGGTTGTCTTTTTCTCGCCTGAGTTTTTAGATTGCAATTAGTTTATGCACCCCCCAACCTGATATCTTATGCAGCACAAAAGACGCTTTGTGCATTAAACATTTTGGCGCCCAACGTGGGGCAGTGTTTAAACAAATTATTAACAATTTATTAATTCATAAACAATTGTCGAAGTATCGCCCGCAACAATTATTCGCTCGACCCGCTCATCGCAACTCAACATTGTCATAACCGCATACAAAGGTGAACATTCAACCCTAGTGCATTCATCGAAAGTGAATAATAAATAAACAAATAAAGTTATTAACTATTCACGAAAATTCTAAGGGCAACGTGTCGTTCGTATAACGGAACTATTCGCGCTCTTCTTCGCACATCTCTTCGCTTGTGTGTGTGTGCCCGCCCGCTCTATAAGCTCGGCGTCGATCGCTCATTCTCCTTTGCTCCGTTATTCCGCCAGCAAAGTGTTGTTGTTTTGTTTACATCGCCAACTGCAGTCGCTGGTACCGTTTTTGAGTTCTAGTCGCTTTCGCTTTGAACTAACTTCACGGCATTGCCACATTCGTCGCTCCGCGTTGTTGTTGCCGCAACTTTACTCTCGTTCTCGCATTCGCATTCTTCGTCGCAGCAATGGAAACGACTATATTGGAGACTCTCAAACGGCAACGCTCGAATATTAAGCGCAACATTACGCGCATAAGAGGAATGGTCGATGTCAAGGAAGAAGCAGAGCAGAAATCGCCGGCTGAACTTCAGTGCCGTTTGGGAATCTTAGAGTAATATTTTAAGCAAGCCCTTTCGGTACAATCAGAAATTGAGACCATGGAATCCACAGATAGTGGACGTGCAGACCTGGAGGACAGTTACATAACTACAAAGTTGGCAATTCAGCAACTTCTTGGAGAGGATCTGCACAACACAGTTTTCGACCACATCTCTGCACCAAGCTACAGCGCGCCGTCTCGACTGCCAAGATTGGCACTACCTAGCTTTGATGGAAATCATAAGGATTACAAGAACTTCATCTCGTCGTTTCTGCCACTGGTCAATCGTGAGCAAATATCTAATATAGACAAATTTAATCATCTCCGTAATTGTTTAAAGGGACCTGCACTGGAAGCTGTCGCAGCCTTCCCGGTCCCTAGAGAAAATTATGCGAAGGCGCTGGAACGGCTGAAGGACCGGTATGACAAGCCTGCCCTAATCTTTGTCGAAACGATAGCCTCGATTTTTAAACTGCCGCCGGCTGCTGCGGCAAGTGCTCAACAGCTCCGCAGCCTAATCGACAACGCATCCGCGTTATATAGTGCCCTTTCATCGCTAGGCTCGGACGCTCAAATTTCTGAGGCGATGCTCATTTACGTGGTCATGGAGAAGTGCGATCAGCAGACCAAAACAAAATGGAACGAATCACTGGATTATCTCACTCTGCCATCCTGGAGCCAATGCACGCAGATACTTGAGCGCCACTGCCAGTTTCTTCTGTCTGACGAACAATCCCATGGATCGGAGCGGCCAAGACCGACTCGTCCCCCCGCAAGATCTCACAATTCGTCGTTTTCGCTGACCAACGCACCATGTGTATACTGCCTCGCACCCTCACACAAATTGCTCGGATGTGACAAGTTTAAGGACCTTAATCCAACCGCGCGATTTGATGTCGTTAAAACACACCGTCTGTGTTTAAACTGTCTGTGTAGAGGTCACCAACTGTCGAGCTGCCCATCGAGAAATCGCTGTCGCACCTGCAACAAGGCACATCATACCCTGTTGCACAACAACCATTCGCTAGATTCATCTCGCTCGCACCAACCGTATCCAACCGCACCGCCATTGGAAGCTGCAACACACTCGCACTCGCATTCTTGCCAGAAGTCTCAGGTGTTGCTTGCCACTGCTATGGTTCTCGTCAAGGATGCGTTTGGAACCTACTGGCCTGGAAGAGCTCTTCTCGACTCCTGCTCTCAAGTGAACTTCGTGACGGAAGACTTCGCACAACGGCTTCGCTTACGGAGGGAAAGACATGCAGTCCAAATTCGAAGCATCGGCCATTCGCAAACAGATATTAAATATTGCACAACTGCATCTGTCAAATCTCGCATTTCATCTTTCGTACTCTCCGCAGATCTCTGTATTATTCCACAAATCTCATACCAGCCCGATCTGGCCATCGACGTTTCGACTTGGAAGCTGCCAGAAAATACGCCGCTCGCTGATGAAAGATTCTACCAATCACGCCACGTCGATCTGCTACTGGGAACCGAAGCCTTCTTCGACGCCTTAACTGTAGGGAAAATAAGGTTGGGACCTCAAGGCCCGCTGCTGCAGAAAACTCAGTTTGGCTGGGTCGTAACCGGCCGACTGCAGCAAACCGCGCCAATAGAAGTTTCCACTTGCATGGCTTTAAACGCAAGTTCAATTGATGTCAACCTCAAACGTCTGTGGGAACTGGAAGCAGTCGACTCGCCACCTCTGCAGAAGCCGGAGCATGCTATTTGCGAGGAACAGTACGAGAAGACCACTTGTCTCGACAGCACTGGTAGGATTGTCGTCAAACTGCCATTCAAGGCTGACCCAACTCGGTTGGGAGACTCATTTGATATCGCTCGCCGTCGGTTCCTAAGCATGGAACGCCGCCTATCGAAATCTCCAGCACTTCGTCAACAATACTGCGACTTCATGGAGGAGTATGAGAAATTGGGGCACATGTCCCCAGTTATTCATCCTAAACTGCACGAGCCGCACTACTACATCCCGCATCACTGCGTCCTCAAACCCAGCAGTGAGTCTACTAAGCTTAGGGTGGTGTTTGACGCCTCTTGCCGGACGTCAAATCAATTATCACTCAACGACTTGCTATGCGTTGGCCCAACACTCCAGGAGGACTTGTACCTGCAGCTTCTAAAGTTCAGGCTTCATCGTTACGCCATCACTGCAGATGTGACCAAGATGTATAGGCAAGTAAATCTCGACATTATTGATCGCAAATACCAGTACATTCTTTGGAGAGCATTTCCAGAAGACACGCTGCGCACGTATCAATTGAATACGGTAACCTACGGCACTGCAGCCGCCCCATTTTTGACAACACGTAGCCTCAACCACCTCGCTGATGTTCATCAAGCTTACTGTCCAATCGGCGGCGCTATCATAAAGTCGTCTTTCTATGTTGATGACCTACTCACGGGTGCAGACGACTTAGAGACGCTTCGCATTATCAAGGATCAAGTCACAGAAATTCTTCGTCGAGGGCATTTCCCACTCACCAAATGGCATTCCAACTACGTTGGATTCATGGAAGATCATGCATCCAAGAAGCTCAGTTCCTGTGGCGAGGGACTAGCCAGCGCTCTTGGAGTGAACTGGAACCAGCACAAGGATACACTGTTCTTCAAGTTCATACCAAGGAACCACGCAACGCATATCACCAAAGAAGTATTTTGTCCACCGCATCCGCCTTGTTCGACCCGCTTGGTTTGCTCTCACCGCTTGTTGTTGTCGCAAAAATACTTCTGCAAGAACTTTGGCTCGCTGGCCTGCAATGGGACGAGAGCGTTCCAGAAAACATACACACGGCCTGGAGCAAATGCCTAGAATCATTCCAAATAGTCTCAATTTTATCGATTCCCCGCTACTGCCTCCAACACAAGATGCGATCACTTCAACTTCATGGATTTTGTGACGCATCAATCAGGCTTACGGCTGCTGCGTGTATCTACGATCGGAAACGTCGACGGGAGATGTCGCAGTGCAGCTATTGACTGGCAAATCGAGAGTGGCTCCTGTGAAGAAAAAATCCCTTCCAAAACTGGAATTGTGTGGAGCGCATTTGCTGGGCCAACTGTATGCGAAATTGAAGCCTCTATTAGCGGACAGAAAATTCTCGGTCTATTTCTGGACGGACTCGCAGATTGTGCTTCACTGGCTAAAACAGCACTCAGTCACACTGTCAGCATTCGTTGGAAACCGAATCTCCGAAATTCAAGAATGGACCGCAGATGGCCAGTGGAAATTTGTACCAGGTGAGAGCAATCCGGCGGACATAGTTTCGCGCGGAGCTGCTACAACTGAGCTGGCAGCATCGCTGTGGTTCACAGGTCCACAGTTCTTGACCCAACCATCGTCCCAGTGGCCAACCACTCCGCAAATCATCGATATCGATCCAACTATTGTCAAAGCAGAGCAACGAAGAAGCACATTCACCACGGCTGTGATCAGCAATCATGTTCTCCAACAGCTGACTCACATCAGCTCATACACTCGCTGCATTCGAACCATCGCATACGTCTTTCGCTTCGCCAACTTATCAAGAGGAGTCAAAATTGTCAATCCATCGCTTACATCGGAAGAACTTCGCCGCGCATTGTTCAGCATCGTCTACAATATTCAGCAACAGTCGTTCCTTGAAGATTTTCACTCGCTGCAGAAAGCTAAGCCGCTTACAAGTCACCTAAAGTATTTAACGCCTTTTCACGACAGCTCATCAGGACATGCTCTTATAAGGGTTGGAGGACGATTACAGAACGCCGACATCCCTGAATCTGAAAGGCATCCGCTGCTACTGCCTAGCAAATCGCACTTTGCGTGGATTTATGTACGACACTTGCATCTGAGGAATTGTCACGCAGGCCCGAAAGCTCTAGTCGCGCTAATCCGTCTGGAATACTGGATCATCAACGCCAGGGACCTAGCTCGTCGAGTGGTGCGTTCCTGTATCGCCTGCGTTCGGTTCAGACCCAAACTGGAGAATCAACTCATGGGATCGCTACCACTAGAACGAGTGCTACCGCAACAGCCGTTCCAAAGCTGTGGCGTCGACTTCTGCGGACCGTTTAACACATATCTTCGCATTAGAGGAAAGGATCCAACAAAGTCCTACCTCGCCGTTTTCATTTGTTTGGCATCCAAGGCCGTCCATATAGAAGTCGTCTCGGATTTGTCAACCAAGGCATTTCTTGCAGCACTTAAACGGATGATCGCCAGACGGTCAATTCCAACCGACATCTTCTGCGACAACGGAACCAATTTCGTCGGAGCTGCCAACCATCTTCAAGAACTACGAGCGTTCCTTCAAGACAAAGCCACGCAAGAAGTCATTTCGTCTTATTTGTCAACTGATTTCATAACTTTCCATTTCATCCCTCCTAGAGCCGCTCACTTTGGAGGCCTTTGGGAGGCGGCGGTAAAAAGCGCCAAGAGTCTACTCTACAAAACACTGATGAATTCAAGATTCACCTTCGAGGAGCTCTGCACCATAACCACTGAAGTCGAAGCGATTCTCAACTCACGCCCATTGTCTCCGCTGTCTCCAGATCCCAACGACTTTGGGGCACTTACTCCGGGCCACTTCCTGGTGGGGAAATCTCTTCGTGCCCTTCCAGAACGGACTGTGTCATCAACCCATGCGTCCAGCCTGGAACGATTCGACGCCGTGACCGCGAGCAAACAACAGTTTTGGCGAAGGTGGTCGCTTGAGTACCTACAGGAACTACGCTCGCGCACCAAATGAACAACACCATCGGCCAACACCATGGGCTAACACCATGGTCATCATCCACGACGACAATCTGCCTCCTCAGCGATGGAAGATCGGGCGCGTCGAGACCGTTGTTCCCGGAAAGGATGGGCTAGTTCGAGTGGCCCACATTCAAACCAGCACTGGGGTGTGCTGCCGACCAGTGCATAAGGTGGCAGTATTACCCACGGATTCTCAATCTTGTTGAAAGATGATACTTTCAAGGCGGCCGGGATGTTCGGTCAAACTCACAATATTTTTCGTCTTACATACTGTTTCTCTTTGCCTATACAAATGTAAACAAAGCTCATTAACATGTATTAACCAATCTCTGTAAATTACTCTGTTAGAACATTATGTTATTTTGGCGCTGCTAACAAAAGGCAGTTGCTGATGTTAGATCTTGGAAAACGGTTGTCTTTTTCTCGCCTGAGTTTTTAGATTGCATTTAGTTTATGCACCCCCCAACCTGATATCTTATGCAGCACAAAAGACGCTTTGTGCATTAAACACAGTGGGTCCAGGCTTATTTCGTTCAAGAATAAAAGAAAGTTTAAATTTGACACCACTACAATAGGAGAGATATCAAAAAAATTAAACCCAGTAATTTCAGAAAACACTTATTTTACTTAAGAAACAAAAAACAAAATTTCTTAATTACAAAACAAAACCAATTTTCAAATTAAAACTAAACAAGAAGAAACAAAATAGTCGAGTGCCGCGACTATATGATACAAGTTACTGTTTTACACAATTTTAAAATATTCATTTTGCTACTGAAAATTCGCTAAGAGTGGGTGTGACAGGATAATTGCCCAACCATAAGATGCGGTGGCATCAAAATATTATACATACTAGTTCCTGAGATTTCTGCGATTTTAGTTTTTTATGATTTTTGGGCGTTAGAGTGCGCGTGGCAGGATGCTGAAATAAACTTGCGCTGCTTACGGACCACAAGAATCTTCATGCTTAGCATAAACTACCTATATCTTATAGTTCGTGAGATCTCAGCGTTCATGCGGGCAGACGGACAGACGGACGTGGCTCAATCGACTTCGCTTTTGATCCTGATCAAGAATATAAGATAAGGTTATGGAATATTGTGGCAGCGTGTTTGCCCACAATATCCCCCGCTTGCACCGGTATTACATGAGGTTACGCCGTGGCACGTGCTGCTCACGAAACTGTTAGTTCTGATGTACCGGTGCGGCAAGTTGCTGCCCACAACGGTCGGTCACTCGGTAGGCATCTCTACAGTCGGGTGGCGATGGAGAGCATCGATCAAGACCTGGTGGTGGCCACGATCAGTGACGTTGATGCTGCTGAACTTCTTCTAGTAAGCTGGTAGCCGGGTCGTGATTTAAAAGACGATCCTTTATTCTTTGGCTATCTTTGGCTTAGAACTGATTAACATAAGAGAGGAAGAGATTTATCGTAATCCTAGCACGCACAGACCGTCGGCCAGCCGTAAGACTTTGTGTGCCGTCCGTCGTTGTGTTCTCAGTCAGATCGCCGTTCCGTTGTTAACTTATATATACTTTATAGGGTCGGAAACGCTTCCTTCTACCTGTTACATACTTTTCAACGAATCTAATATACTCTTTTACTCTATGAGTAAGGCGTAAAAAACAAGACAATTCATATGCGCAAGCTTATTTCGTGCAACATGGTACATGGTTGTACCTGCATTATGTTTCAGTTCAGTTCGGTTCAGTTTTTACAGAAGGATGGAACGCCTACAATGGCCACCTCAGAGTTGCCCTTATTGTACAGCTTCACGAACTTTCCCTCGGGATACATTTCCTTGCACTTTTGGCTGCTTGGCCCAACATATACTTTATAGCAAGGGTGCTCAACGCCTATGCTTTTTATTTGTTTTTGTAAATGCTCGATGCATAGGGGCTTTCTGGTCCATAAGCTTTAAGCGCTTGCGGCAACGTTACGCTGACAATTTTTGGTTTTCTTCTTTCCGCCTCATTGCTCATGCTCTGCCGTAAGCAGGAAAAAAAAAATACAAAAAAAAAACAAGAACCATTTACAACGCATGGTAGGCAGGACCGCCCACGATCTAGGATTCAAAAAAGCAGCAATAGTACGGCAAGCAATATCCGCTGGCTGTACCACCGTTTGAAGGGTATGGATGGTACACCCGTACCACAAAAGGACAAACCCTCACATCAAGAGACACTGGAGGCGCAGCCGAAGGATGGACCAAGACCTTTGACCATTGCCGAATATAATGCAAGGCAAGCAGCGAGGGAGCGTCAGCGAGCCCAGGACAGGGACGACCAGTTAACGCAAATACCAAAAACTGCACCCCCAAAAAATAAACATAGGGGCGGACAGCGAGCTAAACTCCTAAAAGAGCAAGCTGTGATCATCGGAGACTTGAAGGAAGGAAGACCCCAAGCTAACCAGGAAAAATTGAAACGGCGACTAAAGGAATTAAATTGCCTTCTCCACCGGGAGAAGAAGAAGCGGACTAAGTAATTAGTTCACCGCTTGATTTTTTAGTACTTGCCACGCGTTTACGCGGGGTGCGATAAATAAGTTCATTAACAACCTATTTTTTTTTCACATAAATTCATGTACTAACACACAGCTTTTGGTGTATGCTTAATATAAGTAAAGCTATTGTAACTTGAATTTTGATTATATGTAAACTAAAAGTTGTGCACTCATTTATAGGTTTACTAAATATTTTATCCCTCTACATTCATAAAAACCTTAATCAAAATCAAAAAGTAAAAATGGGTCTGTGGAGCTCAAAAGAGGAAGAAGAAAAAGACAATACGGCTAATGTCGTAAATAATGTCATAGTTGACAACTTTCCTCTTTTTACCTCCATGTATATTTTGCTTATAATAATAACTGTAACTCAGAAGTAGACATATTCCTCAAGTGACTAGCTGAATAGCTAACTAAATATAAATTTAAAATTTTGAAAATGAAAAAAGCAAATATGACTTTTCAGGTCAGTCAGTATAATTAGGAATCAAAAAAAAAAATTTTTTTTATAGCTGTGTTTTTTTTGTTGTTTTTGTTAAAAATAAAAATTGTCTCACAATTCTTTTTTGCAAAAATAAGTCTATCTTGATCTATTGACGGTTTAATTTAATTTTTCCTTCGAAAAAAATACTTTGATCTATCGAATTATTCTTTCAAAAATTACTTTGATCTAATAAAGAGTCTTTTAAATTTTCAACACAATTATTATGGAAAAACCAAACTGGAAATTATTGAATCGAATAATAAAAATCTGAAGTCACTACCAGAAATTAGTAAACAGAAAATTCCTGCGCAGGAAAAGAAATATATAAAGTAGATTTGCTAAGGCATAATCTAACTAAAGCTTCTAAGCCCAACGTATAAGAAGTCATAAACAATGACGAAATACGTAAACGTAGTATATATGATGTTAGCCATTTATATACTAATGGAATTCTCGACTTAGGTCCGTTTTTCCAAAGGCTTGAAAAGCAGGCCGGTATACTAATCAGCAAACACAAATTGGCACCGAGCAAAAAGATCTATGAAATCATTTCAATAGAATCTTTAAAATATAATGGGCATAAATATGAAAATATACATATAAGAGTAGCGCTACTCAAGCCGGTGACGCTATTATAAAAAGAAGCAATTGTTTACAATACAAAAAAAGATTCAATTCAATACTCCTTTAAAGATAACTGGCATTCATATTAGTGATTTCAACAGAGTGATAGTAGACACTATTGGCTAAGCTAGAGAAAGCAACAAAAACAAGCAAAAAAAAGCATGAAGCATGAATATACAACGCATGGTAGGTAGGGCCGCCCACTATGCCAACAATCTGGGATTCAAAAAAGCAGTAATAGTACGGCAAGCAATATCCGCTGGGTGTACCACCGTTGGAAGGGTATGGATGGTACACCTGTACCTCAAAACGACAAACCCTCACCTTTGTTTATTCCCGAATACCTTCTACACTGGGAGAAGAAGAAGCGGACTAAGTAATTAGTTCACCGCTTTTTTTAGCACTTGCAACGCGTTTACGCGGGGTGCGATAATTAAGTTCATTAACACACAATTTTTGGTGTAAGCTTAATATACACTTATGAACAAAATAATAGGTGTTTTTTTTTTCATTTTTAACTTTTTATTTTTAAGTCATTCTTTTTCCAATCAGCTCAAAACAAAGTTTTTTTTAAAACTTATATTAATTGTCTTTAAAAAGAAAAAAAAAAACAATATTATAAACCTTTTTATTAACAACAGAAGTAGATTTTTTCCTAAGTTGGACATTTTTGGCAGGACACAATAATAGGTGTAAGGAACTAAACGTTTAAACTAAAGCTAATTAAAATAATTGTTTGGTTGGAGAAGGTAAGGTATTACGATAATTTAACTAAATGGGGACTTAACAATCACTAAAATTGAGAGGAAGAGAGAGAAGAGAGGAAGCTCATTCGACGACTCCGAGATGAAGGAAAATCATATAAATCGATTGCTGTTTTAATGAAACGATCTCAGAATTTTGTAACCAATGCGTTAAAACCGAAAAAACTAGGTGAAACTCGGGGATCACCCAGAAAAACCTGGTAGGCCCTAAGGTAGGATTGCCCGCAAAGTTCCTTTGCTTCGGCCGAAAAATTAAAAGATGAGGAAATAATTTGCTCTAGATCGTAAAGCCTGGTCAGGACCGGAGGGTGAGAAAAAAATGGCATAACATTCTCTGGAGTGACGAAACCAAAATAAATTGATTTGGAAATGATTCTAAAAGGAATATTCACCGTCCGAAAGGCAAAGAATTTGATCCCAAGTACACCTGTAAGACTGTAAAACATGGATGTGGTTGCCTAATGGTATGGGGCTGCTTTTCATGGAATGATGTTGGTCCGATTCATCGCATTGATGGAATAATGGACAGATTCGTATACAGAGACTTATTGGAGACTGTGATGCTGCCATATGCTGAGGATAATATGCCAATTTTATAGAAGTTCCAGCAGGATAACGACACAAAACACGCCTCTATACTAGTCAGGGAGTGGTTTCGTGAGCAAAATGTGGATGTTCTTGAATAGCCGAGTCAATCCCCTGACCTTAATCCCATCGAAAATCTCTGGGGTGAACTCAAAAGAGAGGTAGGAAAGTCTTTTTGTCAAAATAAAAACCAACTTTGGGATATTGTCCAAAGAGTATGGTGCTTCATCCCAATTGGAACTTGTCGCAAGCTGATATCATCCATGCCAAGACGAATGGAGAAAGTTTTCAAAAATAATGGCGAGTATACCGGCTACTAACTGCTACATACTCAACTTAATGTACAAAATGATCAAAAATAGTGAAATATCCGTTTAGTTTAAACGTTTAGTTCCTTACGCCTATTATTGTGTCCAGCCAAAAATGTCCAACTTAGGAAAAAATCTACTTCTGTTGTTAATGAAAAAGTTTATAGTGTTGTTTCTTTTTTTCTTTTAAAGACAATTAATATAAGTTTCAAAAAAAACCTTTTTTTTGAGCTGATTGGAGAAAGCATGATTTAGAAATAAAAAGTTAAAAATGAAAAAAAAAACACACGTATTATTTTGTCCATAAGTGTAAGTATTTCAAATTTTAAAACCAATTCAGCTAAATATAAAACTGTTGTATTATAAACAGCCTATGGCCTATATTCTAGCTACTTTCAGCTTAAGGCTTCAGAAATTTTAAATTGGTGCATGATCGAATGCAAATGCTGACTTTAATGTGGTTACAAGTAAGTATATAAAGGGAAAATGTTTATTTCATAAAACTTGTGCATGGCCGATTCTGATTCCTTATAATAAAATAATAATAATAAGTAATATAATATTATAATAAAATATTTATTGATATTGACGGTGTTCCGACCATTATTTCCCACACACCTGTATTTACATTCGCGGAACCATCGGGCATCGTTCTTATCAAGTGAACATAGAAAGGTAAAATATCTTTTGCACGGAGATCTCACTGTGGAATTTTATAACTCTTTTGAGGAAGAGAAGACCGGTGTTGACCAACCTATCGGTATAAACGATGAAGTGATCGATCTGGACTCCTATGTAGAAATTATTGAAGACTCAGAGCCGGACAACGCACTGGATCTCAACCATGAAGACACGGTGGATCGAATCCTACGAGGACTATTTGACCCACCATCGTTGGCAACTCAAACTACTCCATCAGAATTGGAATCTTAAGGCTTCGATGATTTTCCTATGGGGAAGGATACACAGGATGTTTTAAGAAAACTAATTCTGCTTGACCAAAGCGAAGATCGTTATGCTCAAACCTTTGATTTGTATGAGCCAGAGCCTAGCCTATTTCCGAATGATGATCACATTTTTATTGAAATAATTAATAATAATTTTTTTTTTAGCACTTGCAACGCGTATACGCGGGGTGCGATAATTAAGTTCATTAACACACAATTTTTGGTGTAAGCTTAATATACACTTATGGACAAAATAATAGGTGTTTTTTTTTCATTTTTAACTTTTTTTTTAAGTCATGCTTTCTCCAATCAGCTCAAAACAAAGTTTTTTTTAAAACTTATATTAATTGTCTTTAAAAGAAAAAAAGAAACAATATTATAAACCTTTTTATTAACAACAGAAGTAGATTTTTTCCTAAGTTGGACATTTTTGGCTGGACACAATAATAGGTGTAAGGAACTAAACGTTTAAACTAAAGCTAATTAAAATAATTGTTTGGTTGGAGAAGGTAAGGTATTACGATAATTTAACTAAATGGGGACTTAACAATCACTAAAATTGAGAGGAAGAGAGAGAAGAGAGGAAGCTCATTCGACGACTCCGAGATGAAGGAAAATCATATAAATCGATTGCTGTTTTAATGAAACGATCTCAGAATTTTGTAACCAATGCGTTAAAACCGAAACAACTAGGTGAAACTCGGGGATCACCCAGAAAAACATCATCTAGGGCCGATAATCGCATGGTTCAGTTGGTTAAACGAGACCGGTTCAAGTCTTCCAGGACGATTTCCAACTAAATTGGAAATATTGTGTCATCACGGACCGTTCGGCGACGTTTGGCAATGGCAATGGCAAATCTACCAGGTAGGATTGCCCGCAAAGTTCCTTTGCTTCGGCCGAAAAAGTTAAAAGATGAGGAAACAATTTGCTCTAGATCGTAAAGCCTGGTCAGGACCGGAGGGTGAAAAAAAAATGGCATAACATTCTCTGGAGTGACGAAACCAAAATAAATTTATTTGGAAATAATGCTAAAAGGAATATTCACCGTCCGAAAGGCAAAGAATTTGATCCCAAGTAAGACTGTAAAACATGGAGGTGGTAGCCTAATGGTATGGGGCTGCTTTTCATGGAATGGTGTTGGTCCGATTCATCGCATTGATGAAATAATGGACAGATACGTATACAGAAACTTATTGAAGACAGTGATGCTGCCATATGCTGAGGATAATAGGCCAATTTTTTTTCCAGCAGGATAACGACCCAAAACACGCCTCTCTACTAGTCAGGGAGTGGTTTCGTGAGCAAAATGTGGATGTTCTTGAATGGCCGAGTCAATCCCCTGACCTTGATCCCATCGAAAATCTCTGGGGTGAACTCAAAAGAGAGGTAGGAAAGTCTTCTTGTCAAAATAAAAACCAACTTTGGGATATTGCCCAAAGAGCATGGTACTCCATCCCAATTGGAACTTGTCGCAAGCTGATATCATATTGTATTGTATCTGCTATAGTTCCTGAGATCTCAGCGGTCATACGGACGGACGGATGGACAGACGGACATGGCTCAATCGACTTCGCTATTGATCCTGATCAAGAATATATATACTTGATAGAGTCGCAAACGCTTCCTTCTATCTGTTACATACTTTTCAACGAATTTAGTATACCCTTTTACTCTACGAGTAACGGGTATGAAAATATATGGCTGTGATAATTAAACTGCACAACTTTACACGGCGAGTGCTGACGGCTTATTCTTGCTGCTGTTGTTCTTCTTACTCTGTTTCTACTGCTACTTCTCCTCTCTTATTGTGATGCCAACTTAACCACTTCTTACATTCGGCCATTCTGATTCCAAAGTTTCATATAATCGCAACTGGTCGACGTGCTCATTGCACCTTCCCTATGAGCTGCCTTGCGAACATCAAATCTGTCATTGCGTTTTATTTTTGTTATTTCGTACGGACCTAGGAATTTCTTCTCCAACTTTTTCCCACTGTGTTCACGTGATTCGGCTTCAGTCGTTTTTAAGAGAATCGGGTGCAATTGAATTTCGGACCACTCTAACAGCGCTGCGCCAAATCTATCCTTACAAGCATCTCTGAGCACCTCGGTTTTGGATTTTCGACGCAGGTTCTGCAGACAATAATCTCTTCAATTGCTGGAATGACTACATTTCCTCTGGTCCCACCTGGAAAATTTCACCTTTTCATTTGGCTTGCAACAAAGGGAGTGGAACATTTTTTGCTCGCGCTGGGCAGATTCACCGGGAGGAGAGAGATGGTTCAGCACCTCTACAGTGACAACGGGACCAGCTTTGTGGGGGGCGGACAATCTAATGAAGAAGTTCTACAGTATTCTTCAAGAAGATTACGATCACCTTATAGGCCCCAAACTCGCGTCACAACGGACAACGTGGCACTTCAATCCTCCGCAGTCGCCCAATTTCGGCGGGCTGTGAGAGGCTAACGTGAAGTCGGTGAAACATCACCTGAAGAGGGGCATTACGGATCGACGGCTCACCTATGAGGAGTTGGCTACGGTGCTTATAAGCATAGAAGGATGACTCAACTCGCGGCCGCTTTGCCCTATCACAGCGGACGCAAACGACGTAGAGGTACTCACGCCGGCACATTTCTTGATTGGTGACTCGCTGCATGCTCCTCCGGAGTTTCTCCCAAAGTCTAAGTCCTTCGCGGAGCAGTTCCTGATCCAACAGTCAATGGTACGTCATTTCTGGAAGCCTTGGAGTCGGGCCTGGCTAGCACATCTACAGCAGAGGCTCAAGTGGTGCCGGGAGGCTGAAGGACTCCAACTTGATGACCTCTTCATTCCCCGTCGCAATGGCTACTGGGGCGCGTCGTCGAGCTACACCCGGGGACGGATACGTTGGTTCGAGTTGTCACGCTTAAAACCAAGCAAGGCCGGTTGAAGCGTTTGGTGTCGAAGCTCTGTCCACTGCCGATCCGATCATAAGAGCCCTCACACACACACTTCAATTATTATTAACTTGTTTCTTGCGCACAATTTTTGTTTACTTTCACATACTAGATTCTCCCCTACAACCAGGATGGACCGGACAAGCGAAGGTTTCTCATGCTAGGTCTAGCTTTGGCGGGCGGCATGTTAAGTTTGCTGCTTGTCCCAGTGTGCTGGAAGCTGGGAGCGGAGAGCAATCAGCTGATCGCTCTTGCACTTTGGGACGATGCATGGGAGCGAGAACGAAAGCGGGAAGAGGGCAAAGGCAGTAGCCTTCGGCAAGCGAGAGAACGCGCACGTTGGATCTAACGCGGGACGCTATTTGAATATGTTATATATTAATAAACGTGAATTTTGTGAATTTATTGTTTAGTGCTTTGCATTGCCTGGGTACCCCTCTTACAATGAGCCTTTGATAGTCAAATACAAGGGGACACAACTGTACAATATCATTCCATACTATTTAATTCAATTTTATTTTGATTTTATATTCATTGTTTTACAACTAGAATGACTTCATAAATATACGTCATTCATTTTAACGGGGGAGGTGAAGCGAGCGGATTATATAATTTTAATTCTATTTTAGTTACATAAATACATAAATTACCCATACATACATATGCCCATACAAACTAACACATTCCATCTCAAGTGTCCGGCCAACGAGCCGGCCCTAAAATGCTGATTATGCATTCCCACGGTGACGACTGGCTCTACACCAACTAACACTTATAGCCGGCCGTCTCGTGGTATATGTATATATGACAAATATGACAATGCATGTATATACTCCTATCGCTGCTCACTTCAGTTTTTAGCTTCTAAGAAGAAATGTTTGCGAATAAAAGTTCGGTCTGGTACACCACTCACAACGATGACGTCCAGTAATACATGGCGACCGTGACAGGACCAGTGAAAGTGCAAAAATAAAAACAATACTGTCAAACTTGACAATTTCCAATGTAATCCAAAAACAAAAAAAAAGACAACAAACAACAAAGAAATCATCAAGAAATATAAACACATTCTAAGCCCCACAAAGCTAGAGAAAGCAAAAAAAAATCAAGCAAAAAAAAAAAAAAATTTTAAGAGCAAGAAAAAAGTTTAGTCTGTAACACCACTCACAACGATAATGTCTTATTATTATAATGTTCCCATTATAATAATAATGTTAAATTTCTTCATAAACTAGCATGGGAAAGTAAACCAGAAGTGAAAGGAATCCTATAACCAGGAAAAGAACTTTCACCGTTGAGTTCTGTATAAAAACTGATTTTATTTTTCTAAGTCTTCGCTTACGTAGCTAACATGAAATTCTTATAATATACTTATCTATGGTCTACGCAGAGACCACATCTGTTTGCCTGAGCGGGAGCCTCATCAACGGTCCCCCGCAAGGCGACCCTTTGTACAGCGTGAGAACTATATTTATTGTCAGGCTCAAGTGGCCTGTACTTAAGATTACAACTGTTCGGCGCTGCACCCTTGTAGGTTTTATGTTACAGATCATTATTTACGGCTCTAGATAGATTTACATATTGACATGAACAGAGCTCGTAAAATCTTAAATTTATGACAATTAGTGTTCTTTTTAAACATTCTGCCAAGGGCCGACAAGGTGAGGTGTACAGGATATTAAGTTGTAAACTCTTTACCTTAACAATGCAAACATAAAATTAGTGGACTGTATTTTCTTTTATTCGATATATATTTATTTATTTCCTTTAACTTATTATACGACACCTTGCAATGGTCCGGCGAAAGTAATAGCTTGCAATCTTTGCCTTGTAGCACATTTTCTTATGGCATATATGACCATGAATATTATTATTATTAATCCTAGTCATAAAGAAGCATGTCAGGAAATGTGATGAAAATGCAAATCTTTTAATTTAATATGATTTTCTTTTAAATATTTAAATTCCTTATCTAGGCGTACAATCTCAACAGTATGATTAATAGAGTTCAATTTCAATGGATCCCAAACAACCTTTGGAATTTGACTGATATCTCCTACATACGATGATGATAATACCTCTTCACTTTCGGATTGAATATTATGATGGGCAATCAAAATCCTATCATCTGTTCTAGCAGTACAATCTGGTGCAATACTTAGAATTCCTTGCGTGGGTAAATCGAGTAACTGAATTTCTGCATTCGTACACTGTAGTCGTATCTTGGAATTAAAAGGAACCTTAAACAGCCAACTACTTTTTTTTCTAGCTCTGACCAATAAGAAGAAGAATCTATCACTGTTTTGTATATACAGTTTGAAACTCTATTTGGCTTAAGTGGTTGTACTTCACAAGAATTGTCATTCGCAGAATTCCAAGGCCAACTTCCCTGGCAAATTCTCTTATTTTGCTGCCATCTTTGACACTGGCTTAACGTTGATTCAGACATTATATGATAAGAATCTATTTCAAAATTATAAATTAAATCAGTTTTGTTTCTCCAGCATTCTCTACATTTTCAATAATTTCTTGATGATTCGAAATCCATTTCCTCAAATTCATCCCTACTTTTTCTAGCTCCAATGAGACCTGTTTAACAATTTCTTTGGATTCTTTAATGCTGTCTGATCCTGTCATCAAATCATCCATATAGAAAACATTTTTTATAATTTACATTTATCTCCTATATCCGCTAGCACTCTTTTAGCTAAGTACGGAGCCGAAGCAGTACCAAAGGTAACTGTTGTTAATTTATAGTCTTTAATTTTATGTTTTGGAGAATCCCTCCACAAGACATGCAAAAATTCTTGATCGCACTCTGCTATATTTATTTGACGGTACATTTTTTCAATGTCCGCTGAAACTACATACTGCCATCTGCGCCACTTTAAAACGATGTCGAAAATATCTTTTTGAACTCTAGGTCCAATATACATAATATCATTTAGACACTTACTATTAGTTGTTTTTGACGACGCATCAAAAACCACCCTTAATTTTGTTGTTAAGCTCACATCTCTAATTACGGCTTGATGGGGTAAATAATATTTACCTTCTGAGTTTGCCTCAACCATATGCCCTAAAGATATGTATTCTGTCATAAACTTACAGTAATGTTCTTTTAGGTTTTGATTTTTAATTAGTTTTTTCTGTAAATTTAAAAATCTTGCCATGGCTTGGCCTTTAGATTCCCCTAAGGTTTGTTCTTCCTTAAAAGGCATCTTCACAACATATCGTCCTGAAGAGTCTATGTGTGTTGTTTTCGTGAAATTTTCTTCACATAATTCGGATTCTAAATCCTCTTTACTTTCTTCCTCCAATTCCCAAAATCTTTCTAAATCCTTGCACTCTATCGTGGTCGCAACTACCGTGTTACTTCCTTTTGATTTGGTGCATCCAGAAACTATCCAACCAAAGTCTGTGTTTTGACCAAGAAGACCGTTTATCTTTATTACTCCTTTTTGAAGAATTTTAGCATATAAATCGGCTCCTATAATTAAGTCCACTCGATCTGGCTTGTTAAATTCGGGATCGGCTAACGGGTAGTTTTGCCACCTCGTTTTATCAATATTTAATGAGCGCATTGGCAACGCTTTCATTAATTTTGGAAGGACAATTGCCTCCACTACTAATTATTTTTCCTATCTTTTAAAGGTTTAATGTGTTTAGTTTTATTTTATGCTTTGATATGCATTTTTTAATCGAGGAAACTCCACTAATCTCAGTATAATTTCTTATTTTTGGTAACTTAAGTATTGGTGAAGCTTCCTCTGATATTATCGCACTCTGTGATCCACTGTCAATCAGCGCTCTGAGTTTTTCAAACCCTCCACTAGCTGATTTCACATGAATCAATGCTGTGGCCAATAGGGCTTGTTCCGTCGTCCTACACGTATTCACTTTTTCTTTATTATTATAAATGTGAAGAAGCGTGTGGTACGGTTTCTTGCAATTCATGTAAAGAATTTCATTCGTGCACTTTTTATTGCTTGAATGCTTCAGACACTTAAAACAAATGTGCCTTTTTCTAACCCAGTCATTTCTTTCTGCTGGTTCCATACTTTTTTTTTTTTACTTTGCTATTTATTTTATTGAATCTTCTCCCTATGGAGACTAACAATAAGTGTATCAAATCTTAAACCTAATTGTTCGGTCAAACTCACAATATTTTTCGTCTTACATACTGTTTCTCTTTGCCTATACAAATGTAAACAAAGCTTATTAACATGTATTAACCAATCTCTGTAAATTACTCTGTTAGAACATTATGTTATTTTGCCGCTGCTAATAAAAAGCAGTTGCTGATGTTAGATCTTGGTAAACGGTTGTCTTTTTCTCGCCTGAGTTTATAGATTGTAATTAGTTTATGCACCCCCCAACCTGATATCTTGTGCAGCACAAAAGACGCTTTGTGCATTATACATTTTGGCGCCCAACGTGGGGCAGTGTTTAAACAAATTATTAACAATTTATTAATTCATAAACAATTGTCGAAGTATCGCCCGCAACAATTATTCGCTCGACCCGCTCATCGCAACTCAACATTGTCATAACAGCATACAAAGGTGAACATTCAAGCCTAGTGCATTCATCGAAAGTGAATAATAAATAAACAAATAAAGTTATTAACTATTCACAAAAATTCTAAGGGCAACGTGTCGTTCGTATAACGGAACTATTCGCGCTCTTCTTCGCACATCTCTTCGCTTGTGTGTGTGTGCCCGCCCGCTCTATAAGCTCGGCGTCGATCGCTCATTCTCCTTTGCTCCGTTATTCCGCCAGCAAAGTGTTGTTGTTTTGTTTACATCGCCAACTGCAGTCGCTGGTACCGTTTTGAGTTCTAGTCGCTTTCGCTTTGAACTAACTTCACGGCATTGCCACATTCGTCGCTCCGCGTTGTTGTTGCCGCAACTTTACTCTCGTTCTCGCATTCGCATTCTTCGTCGCAGCAATGGAAACGACTATATTGGAGACTCTCAAACGGCAACGCTCGAATATTAAGCGCAACATTACGCGCATAAGAGGAATGGTCGATGTCAAGGAAGAAGCAGAGCAGAAATCGCCGGCTGAACTTCAGTGCCGTTTGGGAATCTTAGAGTCATATTTTAAGCAAGCCCTTTCGGTACAATCAGAAATTGAGACCATGGACTCCACAGATAGTGGACGTGCAGACCTGGAGGACAGTTACATAACTACAAAGTTGGCAATTCAGCAACTTCTTGGAGAGGATCTGCACAACACAGTTTTCGACCACATCTCTGCACCAAGCTACAGCGCGCCGTCTCGACTGCCAAGATTGGCACTACCTAGCTTTGATGGAAATCATAAGGATTACAAGAACTTCATCTCGTCGTTTCTGCCACTGGTCAATCGTGAGCAAATATCTAATATAGACAAATTTAATCATCTCCGTAATTGTTTAAAGGGACCTGCATTGGAAGCTGTCGCAGCCTTCCCGGTCACTGGAGAAAATTATGCGAAGGCGCTGGAACGGCTGATGGACCGGTATGACAAGCCTGCCCTAATCTTTGTCGAAACGATAGCCTCGATTTTTAAACTGCCGCCGGCTGCTGCGGCAAGTGCTCAACAGCTCCGCAGCCTAATCGACAACGCATCCGCGTTATATAGTGCCCTTTCATCGCTAGGCTCGGACGCTCAAATTTCTGAGGCGATGCTCATTTACGTGGTCATGGAGAAGTGCGATCAGCAGACCAAAACAAAATGGAACGAATCACTGGATTATCTCACTCTGCCATCCTGGAGCCAATGCACGCAGATACTTGAGCGCCACTGCCAGTTTCTTCTGTCTGACGAGCAATCCCATGGATCGGAGCGGCCAAGACCGACTCGTCCCCCGCAAGATCTCACAATTCGTCGTTTTCGCTGACCAACGCACCATGTGTATACTGCCTCGCACCCTCACACAAATTGCTTGGATGTGACAAGTTTAAGGACCTTAATCCAACCGCGCGATTTGATGTCGTTAAAACACACCGTCTGTGTTTAAACTGTCTGTGTAGAGGTCACCATCTGTCGAGCTGCCCATCGAGAAATCGCTGTCGCACCTGCAACAAGGCACATCATACCCTGTTGCACAACAACCATTCGCTAGATTCATCTCGCTCGCACCAACCGTATCCAACCGCACCGCCATTGGAAGCTGCAACACACTCGCATTCGCATTCTGGCCAGAAGTCTCAGGTGTTGCTTGCCACTGCTATGGTTCTCGTCAAGGATGCGTTTGGAACCTACCGGCCTGGAAGAGCTCTTCTCGACTCCTGCTCTCAAGTGAACTTCGTGACGGAAGACTTCGCACAACGGCTTCGCTTGCGGAGGGAAAGACATGCAGTCCAAATTCGAAGCATCGGCCATTCGCAAACAGATATTAAATATTGCACAACTGCATCTGTCAAATCTCGCATTTCATCTTTCGTACTCTCCGCAGATCTCTGTATTATTCCACAAATCTCATACCAGCCCGATCTGGCCATCGACGTTTCGACTTGGAAGCTGCCAGAAAATACGCCGCTCGCTGATGAAAGATTCTACCAATCACGCCACGTCGATCTGCTACTGGGAACCGAAGCCTTCTTCGACGCCTTAACTGTAGGGAAAATAAGGCTGGGACCTCAAGGCCCGCTGCTGCAGAAAAACTCAGTTTGGCTGGGTCGTAACCGGCCGACTGCAGCAAACCGCGCCAATAGAAGTTTCCACTTGCATGGCTTTAAACGCAAGTTCAATTGATGTCAACCTCAAACGTCTGTGGGAACTGGAAGCAGTCGACTCGCCACCTCCCGGTCACTGGAGAAAATTATGCGAAGGCGCTGGAACGGCTGAAGGACCGGTATGACAAGCCTGCCCTAATCTTTGTCGAAACGATAGCCTCGATTTTTAAACTGCCGCCGGCTGCTGCGGCAAGTGCTCAACAGCTCCGCAGCCTAATCGACAACGCATCCGCGTTATATAGTGCCCTTTCATCGCTAGGCTCGGACGCTCAAATTTCTGAGGCGATGCTCATTTACGTGGTCATGGAGAAGTGCGATCAGCAGACCAAAACAAAATGGAACGAATCACTGGATTATCTCACTCTGCCATCCTGGAGCCAATGCACGCAGATACTTGAGCGCCACTGCCAGTTTCTTCTGTCTGACGAGCAATCCCATGGATCGGAGCGGCCAAGACCGACTCGTCCCCCGCAAGATCTCACAATTCGTCGTTTTCGCTGACCAACGCACCATGTGTATACTGCCTCGCACCCTCACACAAATTGCTTGGATGTGACAAGTTTAAGGACCTTAATCCAACCGCGCGATTTGATGTCGTTAAAACACACCGTCTGTGTTTAAACTGTCTGTGTAGAGGTCACCATCTGTCGAGCTGCCCATCGAGAAATCGCTGTCGCACCTGCAACAAGGCACATCATACCCTGTTGCACAACAACCATTCGCTAGATTCATCTCGCTCGCACCAACCGTATCCAACCGCACCGCCATTGGAAGCTGCAACACACTCGCATTCGCATTCTGGCCAGAAGTCTCAGGTGTTGCTTGCCACTGCTATGGTTCTCGTCAAGAATGCGTTTGGATCCTACCGGCCTGGAAGAGCTCTTCTCGACTCCTGCTCTCAAGTGAACTTCGTGACGGAAGACTTCGCACAACGGCTTCGCTTGCGGAGGGAAAGACATGCAGTCCAAATTCGAAGCATCGGCCATTCGCAAACAGATATTAAATATTGCACAACTGCATCTGTCAAATCTCGCATTTCATCTTTCGTACTCTCCGCAGATCTCTGTATTATTCCACAAATCTCATACCAGCCCGATCTGGCCATCGACGTTTCGACTTGGAAGCTGCCAGAAAATACGCCGCTCGCTGATGAAAGATTCTACCAATCACGCCACGTCGATCTGCTACTGGGAACCGAAGCCTTCTTCGACGCCTTAACTGTAGGGAAAATAAGGCTGGGACCTCAAGGCCCGCTGCTGCAGAAAACTCAGTTTGGCTGGGTCGTAACCGGCCGACTGCAGCAAACCGCGCCAATAGAAGTTTCCACTTGCATGGCTTTAAACGCAAGTTCAATTGATGTCAACCTCAAACGTCTGTGGGAACTGGAAGCAGTCGACTCGCCACCTCTGCAGAAGCCGGAGCATGCTATTTGCGAGGAACAGTACGAGAAGACCACTTGTCTCGACAGCACTGGTAGGATTGTCGTCAAACTGCCATTCAAGGCTGACCCAACTCGGTTGGGAGACTCATTTGATATCGCTCGCCGTCGGTTCCTAAGCATGGAACGCCGCCTATCGAAATCTCCAGCACTTCGTCAACAATACTGCGACTTCATGGAGGAGTATGAGAAATTGGGGCACATGTCCCCAGTTATTCATCCTAAACTGCACGAGCCGCACTACTACATCCCGCATCACTGCGTCCTCAAACCCAACAGTGAGTCTACTAAGCTTAGGGTGGTGTTTGACGCCTCTTGCCGGACGTCAAATCAATTATCACTCAACGACTTGCTATGCGTTGGCCCAACACTCCAGGAGGACTTGTACCTGCAGCTTCTAAAGTTCAGGCTTCATCGTTACGCCATCACTGCAGATGTGACCAAGATGTATAGGCAAGTAAATCTCGACATTATTGATCGCAAATACCAGTACATTCTTTGGAGAGCATTTCCAGAAGACACGCTGCGCACGTATCAATTGAATACGGTAACCTACGGCACTGCAGCCGCCCCATTTTTGGCAACACGTAGCCTCAACCACCTCGCTGATGTTCATCAAGCTGACTGTCCAATCGGCGCCGCTATCATAAAGTCGTCTTTCTATGTTGATGACCTACTCACGGGTGCAGACGACTTAGAGACGCTTCGCATTATCAAGGATCAAGTCACAGAAATTCTTCGTCGAGGGCATTTCCCACTCACCAAATGGCATTCCAACTACGTTGGATTCATGGAAGATCATGCATCCAAGAAGCTCAGTTCCTGTGGCGAGGGACTAGCCAGCGCTCTTGGAGTGAACTGGAACCAGCACAAGGATACACTGTTCTTCAAGTTCATACCAAGGAACCACGCAACGCGTATCACCAAAAGAAGTATTTTGTCCACCGCATCCGCCTTGTTCGACCCGCTTGGTTTGCTCTCACCGCTTGTTGTTGTCGCAAAAATACTTCTGCAAGAACTTTGGCTCGCTGGCCTGCAATGGGACGAGAGCGTTCCAGAAAACATACACACGGCCTGGAGCAAATGCCTAAAATCATTCCAAACAGTCTCAATTTTATCGATTCCCCGCTATTGCCTCCAACACAAGATGCGATCAATTCAACTTCATGGATTTTGTGACGCATCAATCAGGGCTTACGGCTGCTGCGTGTATCTACGCTCGGAAACGTCGACGGGCGATGTCGCAGTGCAGCTATTGACTGGCAAATCGAGAGTGGCTCCTGTGAAGAAAAAATCCCTTCCAAAACTGGAATTGTGTGGAGCGCATTTGCTGGGCCAACTGTATGCGAAATTGAAGCCTCTATTAGCGGACAGAAAATTATCGGTCTATTTCTGGACGGACTCGCAGATTGTGCTTCACTGGCTAAAACAGCACTCAGTCACACTGTCAGCATTCGTTGGAAACCGAATCTCCGAAATTCAAGAATGGACCGCAGATGGCCAGTGGAAATTTGTACCAGGTGAGAGCAATCCGGCGGACATAGTTTCGCGCGGAGCTGCTACAACTGAGCTGGCAGCATCGCTGTGGTTCACAGGTCCACAGTTCTTGACCCAACCATCGTCCCAGTGGCCAACCACTCCGCAAATCATCGATATTGATCCAACTATTGTCAAAGCAGAGCAACGAAGGAGCACATTCACCACGGCTGTGATCAGCAATCATGTTCTCCAACAGCTGACTCACATCAGCTCATACACTCGCTGCATTCGAACCATCGCATACGTCTTTCGCTTCGCCAACTTATCAAGAGGAGTCAAAATTGTCAATCCATCGCTTACATCGGAAGAACTTCGCCGCGCATTGTTCAGCATCGTCTACAATATTCAGCAACAGTCGTTCCTTGAAGATTTTCACTCGCTGCAGAAAGCTAAGCCGCTTACAAGTCACCTAAAGTATTTAACGCCTTTTCTCGACAGCTCATCAGGACATGCTCTTATAAGGGTTGGAGGACGATTACAGAACGCCGACATCCCTGAATCTGAAAGGCATCCGCTGCTACTGCCTAGCAAATCGTACTTTGCGTGGATTTATGTCCGACACTTGCATCTGAGGAATTGTCACGCAGGCCCGAAAGCTCTAGTCGCGCTAATCCGTCTGGAATACTGGATCATCAACGCCAGGGACCTGGCTCGTCGAGTGGTGCGTTCCTGTATCGCCTGCGTTCGGTTCAGACCCAAACTGGAGAACCAACTCATGGGATCGCTACCACTAGAACGAGTGCTACCGCAACAGCCGTTCCAAAGGTGTGGCGTCGACTTCTGCGGACCGTTTAACACATATCTTCGCATTAGAGGAAAGGGTCCAACAAAGTCCTACCTCGCCGTCTTCATTTGTTTGGCATCCAAGGCCGTCCATATAGAAGTCGTCTCGGATTTGTCAACCAAGGCTTTTTCTTGCAGCACTTAAACGGATGATCGCCAGACGGTCAATTCCAACCGACATCTTCTGCGACAACGGAACCAATTTCGTCGGAGCTGCCAACCATCTTCAAGAACTACGAGAGTTCCTTCAAGACAAAGCCACGCAAGAAGTCATTTCGTCTTATTTGTCAACTGATTTCATAACTTTCCATTTCATCCCTCCTAGAGCTGCTCACTTTGGAGGCCTTTGGGAGGCGGCGGTAAAAAGCGCCAAGAGTCTACTCTACAGAACACTGATGAATTCAAGATTCACCTTCGAGGAGCTCTGCACCATAACCACTGAAGTCGAAGCGATTCTCAACTCGCGCCCATTGTCTCCGCTGTCTCCAGATCCCAACGACTTTGGGGCACTTACTCCGGGCCACTTCCTGGTGGGGAAATCTCTTCGTGCCCTTCCAGAACGGACTGTGTCATCAACACATGCGTCCAGCCTGGAACGATTCGACGCCGTGACCGCGAGCAAACAACAGTTTTGGCGAAGGTGGTCGCTTGAGTACCTACAGGAACTACGCTCGCGCACCAAATGGACAACACCATCGGCCAACATCAGGGCTAACACCATGGTCATCATCCACGACGACAATCTGCCTCCTCAGCGATGGAAGATCGGGCGCGTGGAGACCGTTGTTCCCGGAAAGGATGGGCTAGTTCGAGTGGCCCACATTCGAACCAGCACTGGGGTGTGCTGCCGACCAGTGCATAAGCTGGCAGTATTACCCACGGATTCTCAATCTTGTTGAAAGATGATACTTTCAAGGCGGCCGGGATGTTCGGTCAAACTCACAATATTTTTCGTCTTACATACTGTTTCTCTTTGCCTATACAAATGTAAACAAAGCTTATTAACATGTATTAACCAATCTCTGTAAATTACTCTGTTAGAACATTATGTTATTTTGCCGCTGCTAATAAAAGGCAGTTGCTGATGTTAGATCTTGGTAAACGGTTGTCTTTTTCTCGCCTGAGTTTATAGATTGTAATTAGTTTATGCACCCCCCAACCTGATATCTTGTGCAGCACAAAAGACGCTTTGTGCATTATACACTAATTATTCTAACTAACTGTCATATGACTCATATTATGCTATAGGGGGCCCGAAAGTTATTGATGGCTGTGCAGGTCGTTGCTTTGTAGACGGGATCGGCTGGGAACCAGGCTTCTTGCGAGGAGATTGGGGTGCATAGAGTGTTTTTCATTGTAGGACGCTTTTTGTTTGTCTATTTCATCTTTTACGGTAAGAATGCCTAGGTCCCTGTGGATGTTTAGATTGCGAATATACCATGGTGCCGCAGTGATAATTCGGAGGGTTTTTGACTGGACGCGCTGTATAATGTCTATATTCGTTCTGCTGGCGTTTCCCCATAGCTGGGAGCCATATGTCCAGATGGGCTTGAGGGTAGAGTTGTAGAGCAAGACCGTGTATTCCAGACGCAAGGGTGAACGGGCATTAAGAATCCAGTGGAGGCTGTTGGCTTTCAGTTTTAGGGGTTCTTTTTTGCATTGGATGTGTCTTCTCCAGGTTAGTCGTCTGTCAAGGTGGACGCCGAGGTACGTTACATCGTTAACTTGGGGAATCTGCGTGTTATTTAATGATAGTGGAGGGCAAGTTTGTCTGTTGAGGGTAAACGTTATGTGTTTACATTTTTGTTCATTTATTTTAATCCGCCAATCAGATAGCCATCTCTCTACTACGAGCAGGTGATTTGCTAGCTGTGTGGTGGCTCTGCCTGGGCACCCCGAGCGACTTAGAATAGCGGTGTCGTCAGCGAACGTAGATGTTGTTAGCTGCTCATTCGTGGGAATATCCGATGTGTATAGGAGGAACAAAGTAGGCCCTATCGCGCTTCCTTGCGGGACTCCAGCTTTGATAATGTAGTCTCCGGATGTTGCTGTGTTGCACCTTACTGCGAAGGTTCTGTTGTATAAGTACGACTCAAGAAGCTTATGAGTGTATCCAGGCAAGTGTGTTTTAATTTTGTGCATAAGACCATCTAGCCATACTCTATCAAAGGCTTGACATACGTCGAGGAATATTGCGCTGCAGTATTCCCGATGCTGAAAGGCTGTGCGAATTTCTGATGTTATTCTGTTTACTTGTTCGATTGTTCCATGGTTTTGACGGAAGCCAAATTGATGGGCAGGGATAACATTGTGTGCTTCTAGATATGGTATTATGTGGGTTAGAAGACAATTTTCGAACAACTTAGACAAACACGATAATAGACTGATTGGTCTGTAGGATGACAAAATTGTACGATCTTTTCCGGGCTTCGGTATCATAATGACAATAGATTTTTTCCATTTTTTTGGGTAGTAGCCGAGTTTGGAAGTTCGGTTATCATTTTTGGGGTTATTTGGTCACCGCCAAGGGCCTTTTTCTGTTTCAGTTCCCCAATGACTTTCGCGAACTCCTTCGGCTGAAACAATGGTGGCAAGGAAATAGATTCAGATTCTATTTGTGGTAGTACAAATGAACCAGTGGCAGGGTTCGGCTGGCAGACGTTTCTGAGATGTAAAGCAAAAGTTTCGGCTCTATCCGCGTCGCTGCGTACCCAGCTGCCAGATGAATTTCTTATCGGCGTGACTGTTTCGACAGGGGAGCTCAGATTTGGATGAGCTCTCCACAGAGGATGTTTCGTGCTCGTTGGCGAAAGTTTTTTAATATACCGCAGTTGTGCCTTTTCTGCTTCTTGCTTTAGAGCTCGATTTAGTAAGCGAGTGGCTTTAATAAGACGTTGTTTTGATGATGGCGATCAGGCCCGTCGCAGGCTCCTCTTTTCTAGGACCAGCCGTTCAATTTGCAGATTAGTTTAAAGGTGGTTGGTTTCCATCTCCCTGCCTTGTGGTGTTGCGATAGTGGCCGCCTTCACGAGTACTTCTTCAAGAGCATTGGTAGAGCCGTCGATGTCAGCTGCGAGGTTAAATTGAGGGTTTAATTTGATGTGTGAGCTTACATACTTTTTGAATTTTAACCAGTTGGTTCTGTGCGACGTCAACCTGTGGGGGTCATCTGTAATTTTTGTGCTTTGAAGGAGAGTTATTTGCACTGGAGAATGGTCTGACGACAGGTCCGAAAGTGCTCTGGCGCTTATTAAATTTCGTGGAATATTTTTTGTCACCGCAAACTATTAGGTCTGGGACTTTCCGGGGGTCTGTTGGCCAGTATGTAGGGCTGCCGGGGGAAAGTAGTCTAGTTTGTTGTTTGGCTTTATGATTGCATTGTATGATTGCCTTCCTTTGGGAGTCACAAGGCGTGATCCCCAGTGCGTGTGTTTGGCATTATAGTCTCCTGCGGCTATAAAACGATCCCCAAGCAGGTTATAGAAGTCCATGAATTGTCCTTCAGAAATTGTAAAGTGAGGTGGGCAGTAAACAGCGGCTATGGTGAGGTGTCCGTTGCCTGACTGCACTTGAATAGTTGTGGCTTGCATATAATTAGTTGCAAAACTTCGGTGAAAGTGGTGCCTGATGCGTTCCCTGATTAAGATGCCGGCTCCGCCGTGGGCTTTACCATCCGGATGATCTGTGCGGTAGAGAGTGTATCCTCTTATTTGGAAGTTGTATTTGTTTGTGAGGTGCGTCTCTGCCAGTAGCATAATGTCGATATGATTATCATTCAGAAACTGTGTTACTTCATGGCTGTGCCGTGAAACGCCATTGGCGTTCCACATCGTTATTCGTAGATTTGCCATCTGTTATTTGGACTGCTTAGCTACAAGTACCTGTAGCACCATGTTCTGGTTATGAACCAGTGTTTGCATGGTCGTTTTCATGAATGACATGAATTCCATCATACTTTGTTGCATGGGCATCATTATAGATTCCAGAGTGCCTTGCGACTGAAGTTGGGTCTGTTGAGCGTTTTCTAGATTAGGCTGAAGTGGGTTTTCCGTCCCTGATCGAAGGTCATCGGCGTATGAGCAGCCCTTCTGGGTATTTAGTTGACCCAGTGAGGATCTAGCGGCCGTGTCGGAGAAAACTTCCGGCGTCGTACGCGGGTAATTGTATACATTTAGGGTATTCTGATGACGCGTTGCTGTCACTTTACGCATTCGGTCCTTTATCTCCTTGTAGATCGGGCAGCCTCTGTAGTTTGCCGTGTGGTTACCTTGGCAGTTGACGCATTTTTTCTTTTTGGGGTCTTCTTTGTTGGCAGGGCAGTTGGTCGAGTTGTGGAAGTCTCCACAAGCTACACAGACTGTTCGAAGTGAACAGTAGGCCCTGGTGTGTCCATACTCCTGACAATTTGTGCATTGCACTGGGCCGTTTCTTTTATGTGGCTCTTCCACGGTAATTCTTCGGTGCATTAAGTATTTCAGATTATAGATGGGATGCACTTCATTTTTCTTCATGACTTTGCTATCTGGCTCGAGCTCGACCCTGAAGAGTGGTTGCGGCTCTTTTTTCTGTTCACGATATTACTAACGTTTTTTGCAGAGAACCCTTTGTCCTTAAGAGCATCGATAACTTCCTTGGCGGTTACGTCCGGCTCTATACCTTTTATTACCACTTGCAAGCCCTTACTGCTTTTAAGTTGGTACGTGTAGTAGCTTTTCCTAGCTTCCTCCAGGTATTTGGAAACAGCTCGGTACTGTTCTTCAGATTTGGTCTGAAGCTTGGTTTCATGGATATCCCCTTTTGTGACCGGAACAACATGAAAGTTTCCGCCCCCAGTCAGCGCAACTATTTTGTTTACCAGGGCGTTCGTAATTTTCTCCCTAATGTAAATTGGTGGGGGTTCAGGTTTCGGTTGAGTCTTCTGAGCCCGTTCTGGTTGATTTACTGCTAGAGCGCAAATCTATTGCTGTTCGAATTCCCAGGTATTTTATTTTCAGTTTGGACACGGTTTATTTTTGACTTGTTACATACGGCGTTATTCTGCGGGCTGAGCTTACGCTTGATATGAATGTACCGATCAAGTCCGGTCTGTATGGCTGAACCCGCTTGCTGAGTTTTGTTTTGGTCTTGGTTAGTTGTAGTTTTTGTTGCCTTTGTAACTGAAGTAAAGGCAGTAGCTGTGGTTGTTGTTGGTTCAGCTTGCGATGAGAGAATTGGCTGGAGAGCCGACGACATCGTAGACGCAGTTGTTGTTGTATTTGCAGAAACGGTAGTTACCGATGACACCGTAGAAGAGATTGCCCAAACTGCCGGCAGTGCATCGATCGGGGAGAGGGGGAAGGGCATTGTGAGCTCCAAGACTGAGTAACGGCAACGCAGCTTGAGGTTTGGAGTCGGGGCGACAGAGAGCGGACGTCTTCGGTTGCGGTCAACGACATTGCACTACTTTTTGGCTCCGGAGAGACATACGAAAAGTACGCGTTGTTTCGAGCAACAGAGAGTCGGCGCTTGTCTTGTTGCTGTTGTTGTCTTTCGCGGCTTTGAGTCGTTTTGTTTTCCGGTGCACTAGTTATTGGCTTGGTTGCTGGTATTTGTTCAGTTTTCCTTATTATTTGTTTTTTGTGGTTTAGATGAAAAGCTTGCAGGGAATCAAAACCCTTGCTATTTGGCATTGCTGCCAGCGTCCTTTCGCTTTTATTTTAATATTTTTTACCGTTTGTTACCAACGCTACGAACACACTGTGAGAGCGCTGAAGAAAACACGTCTGCACTGGGCAAAGTACACTTATACCTTTAAATTTATAACATTGTGTTATATTATGGTTTGGTAAATTACAACAAGCGCACTTTTCTTTGCTGCTTTTGTTTTGAAACTCTTTTCTAAAAGGTTTATTATCCTGTGGAAAAGAGAAAATGGAGCTGAGTCTTTGCTCTAAGAACTCCATGACATCAGAAAGTGCCTGAATTTCTTTTGTCTTTTTTACATGGCTCTCATATAAATTTAGAGAATCCTTGTTAAATTTTCGAAGTATTATGTGGGCAAATACTGCATCCACATCTTCGGATAATTGTGCCTTTGATTTTATAATATATATTGGCTCATTAATTGTGTCAATAAATGTTTTAATTTGCTTATTGGATTCCAAATTTAAATTTGGTAAATCCATAAGCCTATTCATATGATCAGAGAAAATTTTTCTTCTGTTCTCATACCGCTTGGTTAGGAACTCCCAAGCGGCTTCATAGTTATCCCCAGTGCCTAGCAGTAAATGGGAAACCACATTTTTGGCTTTTCTCACCCCCAGGGAAAAGAGATCGGACGATTCATTTAAATAATTCCTTAAACACCCAGCATTTATGTCAAATTCTTTCTTCAACATATCAGCTCTCGATGCGTGCCTAATTTCGCCTATTTCTGCAACTTTTTGATCACCGCTTCCTGCTGCCTTACCCGAGTCTTTCTCAAACTGAATCTTGAGTTTTTCATAGCACCATAATGTTTCAATGTAAAATACTCGTGCTCAACTGGTCCTACTTTTAGTAAAGCACTATTATTGTAAACAAACACCTTTTGTATGTCCAAAGTTTTTGGAAATTCCGGAAGTGTTAAGTGCACTTTTGCCTCTAAAATTCTTATTTGCTGTGTTAGCTCGGACTGCTTCTTTAAGAGCTCAATGGCCTTTTCGGACGACATTTTCTTAATTTATTTATAAATTTATTTATAATTTTTTTTTTTTATACCCGTTACTCGTAGAGTAAAAGGGTATACTAGATTCGTTGAAAAGTATGTAACAGATAGAAGGAAGCTTTTGCGACCCTATAAAATATATATATTCTTGATCAGGATCAATAGCGAAGTCGATTGAGCCATGTCCGTCCGTCCGTCCGTCCGTCCGTCCGTCCGTCCGTCCGTCCGTCCGTATGAACGCTGAGATCTCAGGAACTATAGCAGATACAAAGCTGAGATTAAGCATGAAGATTCTTGAGGTCGGGACAGCGCAAGTTTATTACAGCATCCTGCCACGCCCACTCTAACGCCCACAAATCGCAAAAAACCTAAAATTGTTGACATCTCAGGAACTATTGCAGTTAGAAAGTTGAAATTCAGAAAGTATAATCTTTAGATGACAGCGCATCTTATAGTAGTACTACTATCCGGCCACACCCTTCCACCCATACGCCCACAAGGCTCAAAAGACGGTTTTCGGATTTTCTAGAAAAGCTGATATCTCAGTAACTATAAGAGATAGAAAGTTCGGATCAAGCATGTATGTTTCTGTGATGCTCCCAATGCGAATTGTTTTTTCCGATCACGCCACGCCCACTCTAACGCCCACAAAACCCGAAAAACCAAAAATGCAAAAATCTCGAAAACTATAAAAGCTACACAATTTTGCTTAGGAACACGTATTTAGGAGATGCCTCTGCAACTTGCCACGAAGTTGCATCGGGCCACGCCCACTCTAACGCCCACAAACCGCGGAAATCTGTGGCGTCTATAATATTATTATGAATGCCTTCGTTTGACCTTTGTGTAACTTATTTCTGTTAATATCTATCGATTTAAAAAGATTTTTCAAAATCGGACACATTATTTCGCTATTTATGAAGAAATTAAGGTTATAAGGCTCCACATGGGCAGTGACGTCACTATAAGCATACTCAACATACTTCCTCTGACAATAGGTGGCGCCTTGTGAATTTCCACTAGCAAAAATTAATATTTTAAAATTGTGCAAAACAGTAACGGGTATCTTGTAGTCGCGGCACTCGACTATAGCGTTTCCCTTGTTTTTTAATTAAGTTATTT